>NW_022163039.1:0-3694 GCF_008728515.1 Papio anubis | reverse complement strand
TCTTTTTACCTCTTCCCCTGAGTTTTTCAATTTAACTTGGATTGGGGAAATTCGTAATTTTCTTCAGTTTCCTTTCTTTGACCATACATCCGGATGGATGTGTCCCTCATTTAGAGTAGCGAGCAAATTTAAGGAGGGGAGGAGTTGTCCTTGATTAACAAAAAGGCCTAGGTTGAATTTTAGCATTAAATCTCTTCCTAGTAGGTTTTTTCCTGCCTCTTGGATTAACAGAAGTTTAATATATACTGAGTGATTCTGATATTTAATTTTTGTTTCTTCTAAGACTTTTGCTTTAAACCCCTCCCGTTTTGCTCCCAAAGTAAAAAGTTCTTCTTGTGACCAAGTTACACCAGGGGGAAGATAACAAACTGAGGAATGAGCACCTCCTGAGTCAATTAAAAAGGTGATATTCTCAGGTTTGGGTCCCACCTCTAAATTTATCAGGAGCTCTTGGTGGGACTCGAGGTAAAAAGAGTAGAGCCCCTGGCCCCCCATTCCTCCTCAAAGATCATAAGTGGGGTGATTTCCTTTTCTTGTTTCCATTCAGAGCATTCTCTTATAAAGTGACCTTCCTTCCCACGCTTGAAGCATTTCTTTTGCCCTATTCCTCTTTTTATTCCCTTGTTCCCTGGTTTGATTCCTTTACTTCTGTTATAGGGTCTGGCAGTTGGGTACCTAAAAGATTTACCAGCAACATTTCTTTGAACTGTTTGTTGGGGAGTTCCCTGCTGTAAGGACAGCAGAATCTTTGCTTTGTGCTTTTGCTTTTCTTCATTCCTTCATACATACACCATTTGGGCCTCCCTTAAGAGTTCCCCTATGGGATGGTCCTTCCAATTTTCTATCTTTTGTAATTTCTTGGTAATGTCTGGCCAGCTATTTGTGACAAAGTGAAGCTTTAACATTCCATGTCCAAGTGGGTCTCCTCCATCCAAACCAGCATATTTCCTCATTTGTTCCTTAAGCCTATTAAAACATTCCATAGGCCCCTCCCTCATCCTTTTCTTGCTGTATATTAAAAGCTTTGGTCATTTTCTGGTCAGAATCTGGCTGCGGGGTACCAATTCTCTAATTCCTTTTATTATCATTTCTTGCAGGTCTCTCATATTCCTCCTATGAGCTATGTTGTTATTATCCCACTGGGGATCTTGAGCAGGAAATTTCTGTTTGGCTGCAGGGATGTTTTGACTGGGAGGATGCTCACGCTCCCAAATGGTCATAGCGGCCCTGTGCATCCTGCTCCTTTCTTCCCCTGAAAAAAGGATGCCCATGATGGACATTAACTCAGCCCCAGTATACAACTGGGGTCCTAAAAATTGATCAATTTGATCTGCCACTCCATAGGGATCATCTAAGAGTGGCTCAAGTTCCCTCTTCAAGCTCCAGACTTCTGAACTGGTCAGGAAGCATTTACAAAGCCAATGCTCCCTCCTCCTAGAGGCATTTCCCTCAAAGGGAAGAAGTTTGTAGCCAAACCCCTAGAGGAAGGGGGAAAAGGGAAGTTTTGGATATCCTTTTTACATTGTTCTAACTCACGTTGAAGTCTTCCTGAAGGAGGGCATTCAAACTGGGGATGACCCCAAGAATCAACTGTTATAAGGAGGGAAAAAAATCTGAGTAGGGGAAAGATCTGGGACTGTTACATCTACTGGAGTGGGAGGTGGGGGATGTTGGTCTACTGGGAGGGGAGAAGAATGTTTGGTGGCAGTAGATGGTCTAAGGGGTCCCATGTGTTTGTGGGGTTCTTGGAGTAAGGGGTATTAATTTAATGAGAAGTAGTTTCTGGCTTGTCTCCTTTAGTTTTCAGATGACAAAGGAGGATGGGCCCTTGCTGCCAACACAGAACATAATGTATTTCCTCCTGGGAAACAGGACTCTTATCATTTACATATTCTATTAAAAGCTGGCAAGTCCAATCCTCATTTGACCCGAATTTTGGCCAGAAAACTGAAGGCTTTAGAATAGGTTCCTTGGTCCAAATGAAACAATAATACTTTATCATCTGTTGCTTTTTCTTATGTTTAGTCCTCTGGTATCCTTCCAATATTTTAACATGAGTCCTAAAGGACTATCAGAGGTGATTTCACTGTCTGCCCTTTCCTTTTTACCTTCTATCTTACTCAGGGTATTTCCCATGTTGAATACTGGTTAGGCTCAGTCCCTTGAACTAGAGATTTCTCACCTATCCTTCCCTGGAGGTTTAATCCCTACCCTGGAGGTTCCTTGCACTCCTCTCCTTTTGCTTTGTCCACTCTGGCTGCTTTCCCAGAGGAAATTAGGCTCCCCTTAGCATCAGTGGGACTGCATAAACCCCAACATAAGTATCCCTACAAGAGGGCCACCATAAGCTGTATGAGGTGACCATGGAACTGCAGATTGGACTCACTCACCCTCACAGCAGTAGTGCTTGTTACCTTTCACACCCTTTAACCTCCAGAATATCCCCACCACCAAGGAAATACTGTTGTCCTTGCAACTTTTTTACCTTGGTCTCTGCACAGAGTTACCTGGTCATTGCGGTACTTGCAGGCCTTCTCCTTCCACAATACTGAGAGCCTGGATTTGTTCGTCACCATGGGTAGTCTCAATCTCCCATCCCTGGGGAACTGCTGTGGTGCAGTGAGGTGTGCCTCCCCTAGATGAGGTGACCAAATACCCCTTCCCAAAGGAGAATGGGAATCCTGGATTAGCCCCCAGAAAATTGTGAGAAATAAAGCTTGGAGTCACAAAGAAAATGAACACTTGAACAAAGGATTTCTCAGCAAGGCAATTTTTACTTCTGCAGAAAGGTGCTACCCATAAGCCTGATTGCCACGAGAGCACCCAGAACTAAGGAAAGCAGGGCTTTTATTCCTAACGCAAGTTGTTTCTACTACTGTGTCCTGTCTCCTTTGGCTGGAACTAGACCACACAATGTAAACTGATCCCAATTGGCTAAAAACTTAAACCTTCCCAAATACAGTAAAGGCGCAATGGGGAACGAAGGAAATAAGTGAGTCGCTAATGGGAAACCAGGAAGACAATAATATTTCCAAATAAGGAAAGAGCATAGACTTCAAGCTGGGACATGTCTGGGCATGTCTAGGCAGATCTAGGCAGACTAGAGAACAAAGGAGTTAAACCTTGGTTCAAGTACAAGAACATAAAATGTGTTTATTTGCTTACTGTATGCAACAACTACTTGAGGGCACAGTAATGAGTCATTAGTAAAATAGAAGATTTGTTAGTATGAAGAGCGAGGGAAACTTAAAGGAAGCTTTTAAGAGGAACTATCTTCTTAACACTTATCATTCTAAACCAAAAAGGAAAACTTTGTAGAGGAACTTTTATTCTTAACAAATTTTCTCTCTTCTTTTCTAGGTTTGTTTAGCTAGTGGTTTTTCAATTTTGCTTATGTTTTTGAAGAACAAACTTTTCACTTTGTTGATCATTTACATAGTTTTTAAAAGTTTTTATTTAATTCTACTATGATCTTTATTATTTCTTTTCTGCTAATTTTGGATGAGTTTTTTTCTTGCTTTTCTAGTTCCTTGAGGTTCATTATTATATTGTTAATTTGTAACGTTTCTACTTTTCTTAGGTAGGTATTTATTGCTATAAACATCCCTTTTAGCCCTGTCTAACTGTATCCCACAGGTTTTGGTATATTGTGTTTCCATTTTCATTTGTTTCAAGAAACTTTTTGATTTACATC
>NW_022163038.1:0-3694 GCF_008728515.1 Papio anubis | reverse complement strand
GTGATCCAGCAGTCCCACTACAGTGTAGATACCCAAAGAAAAGGAAATCAGTGTCGGAGGGGCATCCGCACCTCTGTGTTTCCTGCAGCACTGTTCACCATAGCCAAGATATGGAATCAGCCTCGGTGTCCAACAGCAGATGATGGATAGAGAAAATGTGGTCTTTATACACAGTGGAGTACTATTCAGCCATAACACAGGATGAAGTCCTGTTATTCTCAGCAACGTGGATGGAACTGGAAGATATTATGAAATAAGCCAGGGACAGAAAGTTACACAGCACATGTTCTCTTATGTGGAAGGCAAAAAAGAGTGGATCTCATGGAAGTTGAAAGTAGACAGAGGATCCTAGAGGGTGAGAAGGGTGGGGGAAGAGGGAGATAGGGAGAAATTTGTTAAAGGATACAAAATTATAGCTGGATAGGAATAAGTTCTAGTGTTCTATAACATAGGATGACTATAGTTAACAAGAATATATAGTTTCAGGCTGGGCGTGGTGGCTCATGCCTGTAATCCTAGCACTTTGGGAGGCTGAGGTGGGTGGATCACCTGAGGTCAAGAGTTTGAGATGAGCCTGGCCAATGTGTAGTGAAACCCTGTCTCTACTAAAAATACAAAAATTAGCCAGGCATAGTGGTGGGTGCCTTGTAACCCCAGCTACCAGGGAGGCTGAGGCAGGAGAATAGCTTGAACCTAGGAAGCAGATGTTGCAGTGAGCTGAGATCACACCACTGCACTCCAGCCTGGGCAACAGAGCAAGACTTTGTCTCAAAAAAATATATATATATATAGTTCCAGATAATTGGAGGAAGGGTATTGAATGTTACCAACACAAAGAAATGATAAATGTTTGATATGGTGGATACGCTAATTACACTGATCAAATACATTACATGTATTATAACATCACTATGTGTACTCCATACATATGTACAGTACACAATTATGTGTCAATTAAAAAAGAAAAAGCTGAACTTAGATGGGAATGGCTATGAAGTAGCTAGCTTTTTCATATTTTTGATATAGACCCCAGGTATTTATTTTAAGTAAACTACCCTTGGCTTCAGGAAATGTAGAGTATTTGAATTTTAGCCTTGCATTTTGTAATACAGAGAAGTAAAACTATAGGCTTGCTTTAGATACAGTCACAGGGGTTTGCCGTGATGACTTGTTTATGTAATAAGGGGGAAATATACCTTAATTAATAGGCATACATGCTCATTGTTCTCCCTCGTACACGTTTTTAGTTGTCCAGGCATTGTGATACTTATGTAAACAGTATGCGATATCTTAGGTAGGAATCAGAATTTTAAGGTAAGAATACTTAGAGTTACATATTTTTCAAACTTTCAAAGTGGACATTTTACATGTCCATTATATAACTGTAATTAAATTTTCAAAAAGACAATACCTGTCTTTAATATGGGGGATGCTCTAGCTTTTTTTTTTTTTTTTTTTTTTTTTTTTTTTAATTTGGAGTCAGGGTCTCACTTTCTCCCAGGCTGGAATGTAGTGGTGCGATCATGGCTCACTGCAGCCTCAGCCTCATAGGCTCGAGAGATCCTCCCACCACAGCCTCCCAAGTAGCTGGGACCACAGGTGTACAACACCATGCCCAGCTAATGTTTAAAATTTTTTGCAGAGACAGGGCCTCCCTCTGTTGCTCAAACTGGTCTGGAATTCCTGGGTTCAAGTGATTCTCCTGCTTCATCCTCCCAAAGTGTTATGATTACAGTCATGTGCCACTGCCTGGCCCTATATAAGTGGGATGATGACTTTAGCCTAGGAGTTCCACACCAGCCTGGGTAACATGGCTCAAGACCTTGTCTCTACAAAAACTAAAAAAAAAACTGGTCATGGTGGCACCTGCCTGTGGTCCCAGCTACTCCAGGAGGCTGAGGCAGGAGGATAACTTGAGCCCAGGAGTCGAGGCTGCAGTGAGCTCTGATCTTGTCATTGCATTCCAGCCTGGGTGACAGAGTGAGACCTTGTCTCTTAAAAAAAGTTACTGGCTACCTGATTACTCATAGGAAAAAAACCTGAACTCTGATCTAAACCTCATACCTCATTCAAAAATTAACTCAAAATGGATCATGGACTAAAACATAAAATGCAAAATAAAGATGAAAAGAGGAGCTAGAGACTGGGAGAAACTATTTGCAAACCAGATGTCTGATAAAGGACTCATATCTATAATATATAAAGAACCATCAAAATTCAGCACTGAAACCAAATCATCTACTTTGAAAATGAATAAAAGACCTGAAGAGACATTTCAGATCACATATAAGCACAGGAAAAGATGTTCAACGTCATGAGCCATCAGAAAAATGCACACTAAAGCCACGTCACTATACACCTATGAGAATGCCTAAAATAAAAGTAGTAACAAGACCAATGCTGGTGAGGATGCGGGGAAACGGGATCACTCACACTTGGCTGGTGGGAATGGAAGATGGTACAGCCATTCTGGAAAACAGCTTGACAGTTTCTGAAAAAACTCAATGTGCGATTGCCATAGGATGCAGCACTCACATTCATGGGCAGTTATCCCAGAGAAATGAAGACTTATGTTCACACAAAAGCCTTTATGTATCTGTTCATAGCAGCATTATTTATAAAGGCTAGAAACTGGAAACAGCCCGGAGACTGCTCAGCAGGTGAATAGTTAAACAAACTGGTGCACCCAGGCCCCAGACACCACTCTGCAGTAGTTAATGACATCGTTGTTCATCAGTCTTTCCAACTAGAAACCACCATCATGCTTAATCCCCTTTTTTCCATCCTGGGTCTGAGTGGATTTCATTTTGCATTGCTTTCCAATGCATTTTCCCTCTGTCCTTTCTGGTTGCGCCTCATGCCTCATTTGAACTGTTGTAAGAGCCACCGAATTGTTTCTCTGCCTCATCATGGAATCCTTTCCACACTTCATGTGCCACATTGCCATTGGAACAATCTTTCCAAAACATGAACAAACTAACTTAAAAGAAATATCCCAGGTAGCCTTCCAAATAAGTATAAGCTTTCTGTTAGAAGTTTTACTTCTTGTCTATAGGGAACCCCAGGACTGTAGAGAGATGGATTTGCTGTCTGCATTTCAAGATCAGGCAGAAATCCCTGGAGGGGCCCATGTGGAACAGTGGCACAAATACTGGTTCTAGAATCAGAAGCCCTCATATCCCTGTTCTAACACTAGCTGGATGTTCTTGGGAAAGTTTTGGTTTCATAACCTCAGAAACTCCATTTCTTAAGAAATGGAGGTGAGGAAGCATCCTCAAGGGATCACACAAGGCTGCTGGAGGAGCAGATGAGGGGCATGGTGAAAATGCTGTGTAATCTGTGAAGCACGTCATATGTGTGAGAAGTGGAGCTGTGTGGATAGCGGTTCTGGAATCATTGTATGAAAACGAAGGAAAGCACATTCGTAGTTCTGCCTGATGATACCACTGGGCACCTGTGTTGTACATGCCTGCAACATGGATGAGGCCCGGGTCAGTACAGCTCACAGTTTGGTTTTCACGCAGTTAGAAAGGCCCGAGAGGACCCTTCCCCCTCCAGCTGTAGGAAGGAGGTGGCTGTGTCCTGCCTATATTTGGTGGGATTGTCTGTGGCTCCTTAGGGACGGGAATGCAGGGAGTGGGGGAAGAAAGCCGGCCTGACTGCTCGCTAGTCAGCCTTCGCCCAGGGAGGAGTG
>NW_022163037.1:2161-3700 GCF_008728515.1 Papio anubis | reverse complement strand
CTGTTCTCAGATTCCACAGAAATAAGGCTAGCAGAGAGATCCACGAAATACAGATGTAACACTGTGAGTGGAAGTCACACATCACAAAGCAGATTCTCAGAAAGCTTCTTTCCATTTTTTCTCTGAGGATATTTTCTTTTTCACCATAGCCCTCTATGGGCTTCCAAATATCACTGCGAATTCCACAGGAACAGGTTTAGCGAGCGGCTTCTTGAGGGAAAGCTGTAACTCTCTGAGATGAATTAACGGAACACTAAGCAGTTTCTCAGAAAGCTTTTTTCCAGATTTCATCAGAGGATATTTCCTTTTTCACCATAGTCATGTATGGGCTTGCAAATATCACTTTGCAAATCCCACAAGAACTGTCTTAGCGAAAGGCTTCTTGAGGGGAAAGCTGTAACTCTGTAAGGTGATTTCACAGAGCACAAAGAAGTTTCTCGGAAAGTTTCTTTCTCTTTGTTATTATAGGATATTTCCTTTGGCCCTATAGTCTTCAAAGGGATCCGAAATATCTGTTCTCAGATTCCACCGAAATAAGGCTAGCAAACGTGTCCAAGAAATACAGATCTAACACTGTGAGTGGAAGTCACACATCACAAAGCAGTTTCTCCGAAAGCTTATTTCCAGTTTTTCTCTGAGGGTATTTTCTTTTTCACCGTACCCCTCTATGGGCTTCCAACTATCACTTTGCGTATTCCACAAGAACAGGCTTAGCGAGAGGCCTCTTAAGGGGAACGGTGTAACTCTCTGAGATGAATTAACAGAACACTAAGCAGTTTCTCAGAAAGCTTCTTTCCTGATTTCACGTGAGGATATTTCCTTTTTCACCATAGCCCTCTATGGGCTTCCAAATATCACTTTGCAATTTCCACAAGAACTGTCTTAGTGAAAGGCTTCTTGAGGGGAAAGCTGTAACTCTGTGAGATGATTTCCCAGAGTACAAAGAAGTTTCTCAGAATTCTTCTTTCTCTTTTTTATCGGAGGATATTTCCTTTGGCCCTATAGTCTTCCGAGGGATCCGAAATATCTGTTCTCAGACTCCACAGAAATAAGGCTAGCAAAGAGATTCAGGAAATACAGATCTAACTCTGTGAGTGGAAGTCACACATCACAAAGCAGTTTCTCAGAAAGCTTCTTTCCAGTTTTTCTGTGAGGATATTTTCTTTTTCACCATAGCCCTCTATGGGTTTCCAAATATCACTTTGCGAATTCCACAAGAACAGGCTTAGCGAGAGGCCTCTTGAGGGGAAAGCTGTAACTCTCTGAGATGAATTAAAAAAACACTAAGAAGTTTCTCAGAAAGCTTCTTTCCTGATTTCATCTGAGGATATTTCCTTTTTCACTCTTGCCCTCTATGGGCTTCCAAATATCACTTTGCAAATTCCACAAGAACTGTCTTAGCGAAAGGCTTCTTGAGGGGAAAGCTGTAACTCTGTGAGGTGATTTCACAGAAAACAAAGTAGTTTCTCAGAAAGTTTCTTTCTCTTTGTTATCGAAGGTTATTTCCTTTGGCCCTATAGTCTTCAAAGGGATCCGAAA
>NW_022163037.1:0-807 GCF_008728515.1 Papio anubis | reverse complement strand
TGAGTGGAAGTCACACATCACAAAGCAGTTTCTCAGAAAGCTTCTTTAAAGTTTTTCTCTGAGGATATTTTCTTTTTCACCATAGCCCTCTAGGGGCTTCCAAATATCACTTGGCGAATTCCAGAAGAACACGCCTAGCGAGCGGCTTCTTGAAGGGAATGCTGCAACTCTGTGAGATGAATTAAAAGAACACTAAGCAGTTTCTCAGAAAGCTTCTTTCCAGATTTCATCTGAGGATATTGCCTTTTTCACCATAGCCCTCTATGGGTTTCCTAATATCACTTTTCAAATGCCACAAGAACTGTCTTAGCGAAAGGCTTCTTGAGGGGAAAGCTGTAACTCTGTGAGATGATTTCACAGAACACAAAGAAGTTTCTCAGAAACCTTCTTTATCTTTTTAATCGGAGGATATTTCCTTTGGCCCTATAGTCTTCCAAGGGATCCGAAATATCTGTTCTCAGATTCCATAGAAATAAGGCTAGCAAAGTGATCTACGAAATACAAATGTAACTCTGTGAGTGTAAGCCACACATCACAAAGCAGTTTCTCAGAGAGATTCTTTCCAGTTTTTCACTGTGAATATTTTCTTTTTCACCTTAGCCCTCTATGGGCTTCCAAATATCACTTTGCGAATTACACAAGAACATGCTTAGCGAGCGGCCTATTGAGAGGAATGCTGTAACTCTGTGAGATGAATAAACAGAACACTAAGCAGTTTCTCAGAAAGCTTCTTTCCAGATTTCATCTGAGGGTATTTTCTTTTTCACCATAGCCCTCTATGGGCTTCCAAATATCACTTCCCAAATT
>NW_022163036.1:0-3702 GCF_008728515.1 Papio anubis | reverse complement strand
TGCCAGAGTGAATGAAACAACCATAGGCATTCTAGAATCTCAAAAAGTTGGAATTGGCTAGAACATGAGAGTAGATTTAGGGAGTAGGTAAGGTTAACTGATCATTAAAGAATTAGTAAACTGTGGCTAGAAAGAGTGAGTTTAGTGGAGTAGGGTGAAGATGAGGAAGAGAGAGCAGATAATGCGAAAGAAAACAGGCACAAAAGTTGTACTAATGTTTGCCATAGACAAAGACTTTGATACATTTTACTCTGAATTTCTTGTAATTAAATTAGCTGTTCAGTGAATAGGACTTTCATGTGTTTGCAATGGTCACTTATTTTTTTAATAGCATAATGCTCTTATGTCCAATAATGTTCCTACTTCTGGTCATCACAGTCCATTTCTCTGTCTCTCTTTTTTCTTTTTTTTTTTTTTTTTTTTTTTTTTTTTTTTTTTTTTTTTTTGACAAGTTCTTGCTCCGTCATCCAGGCGGAAGTGCGATGGTGTGATCATGGTTCACTGCAGCCTTGACCTACTGACCTCAACCAATCCTCCCACTCCAGCCTCCCAAGTAGTGGGGAGTATAGATACATACTATCACACCTGGCTACTTCTTTTAATTTTATTTTTTGAAGAGTTGGGGTCTTGCCTTGGTGCCCAGGTTTGTCTCAGACTCGGGTGGTCCTCTCAAGTGATCCTCCTGCCTCAGACTCCCAAAGTGCTGGGATTATGGGCATGGGACACTAGGTCCAGCTTCATAGTCCATTTTGATTATAATTGGGGACACTATGTCCAGCTTCATAGTCCATTTTGATTATAATTGATCTGAGAAGTTTAGCTATGTAGCAAGTGCCCATATCTTATAATGTCAAATGTATTGATGTGCTAAGAGAGCGATTTAATTTTAATTTTAACATCAGATATCTTAAAGTTGGCTAAAAACTAAAGATGGTTTAACTCAAAACATTTTAAATAGAAAAGGAGTTTTGTAATTGGAGTTACAGAAAGAATATTTAAATGTCAATAGTCTAGAAACTGGAAACAAAGTTAAGGACCAGTTTGGGACCATCAAAAGATAATTTAATTAGCAAGACTTTCTCTGATTTTCAGGTAGTTGCTTATGTTAAATGCAACTATGCGGTGGTGTATCACGGTGTATATATTTATGTTTCAGGTGTATAACCGATCATAGTAGTTTCACTTAAGAAACGTGTAACATTTTCAATTGAGGAAGCAAAACACATACACATTACAAAGCACAAAGCACATAAGCCCGTTTATTAAATAAAAAGTTTTTTGGATATTTCCAGTTAAAATCATTTTCTTTATAAACACCAATTATTAGAGAATTTCTCTTGCAGAACCATTAGAAACTAGAGATATTTGTTTGACATCATGAATGTTATCTTTCCCAAAACTTAAACTAAATTGTTAATGTAAATTGAAATAATTTGAACAAATACATTTGTTTATGAATGAATAGCTATTAAGACACTTATTTTTCATAAGTTGCTAAGTATGTATAATATGTTAAAAATCCTGATGGAAAATTTTAAATACATGGTGTTCTGGTAATTTTACCTAAATCGTGCTTGAACATAATCTGTTACTTTAGTCATGTCAGCGAAAAGTAATGTTATCTTACTTTGTCAGGGAAAAAAAGGACTTCCTCAAATCAGAATGCCTAAGATATCGAACCTGCAGAGAAGTGCTCCTACATTTGTATTTTTTAAAAATTTAAATATGTAAATTATGAATATGCAAATATAATCCTGAACCACAATACACTGAAACATGGACACATTCTTAGGTCTGCATATTTAACATTAAGATTGTGAGGTATTCCTAATCATTCTGGTTCATTTGCATATAATCTGCTTTTTAGAACTGATTTAAACAAAGACATCATAGGATGAAATAAAGCAACTTGCTTCATAAGAAAAAGTCATATTGCTGCAGCATATCTCAACAGAGGGCGTGGCTGACATTTTTAATTTCTAGATGCTTGCATCTTCTGTAATTATCTTTCAGTAACTATATTCAGAAATGAAGCTAGTTTAATCACCAGCTTCATTGCTGGTACAAATGACAGTATGTTATCAGTAGTATATTTCCAAACCCACTTCGCCGTTGTATCAGCACGGAATGCAAATAAACTGTACCAGGTATATTAAAAGCTGTGGGTTATTTTCTGTAACACACTTGTTTGTTCTACTGATCAGCAGGCAGATGCTGCAGCCCAGTTATTGGGAACAAGTCCCAGCTGAGAGCACATTCCTTTTGTCTGTGTTGAATCTAATAATTATCTCCATGAGTATTGCTTAAGAGAAGGAGGAGCATCTGCTCTGTTGGTCATTAAGACAACAGACTTGGTGAAACAATTGTGATCATCCAAATCTACACTAAATTAACATTATTAGAATTGAGTTGATTTCCTTATGCTAGCAGAATGATTATTCTACAAACTATAGAACTTGCACTGATTACTAACAATCTCATTCCCATCACAAGTTCTTAAATAACATTTATTTGTTGAAATAAAGTTAATAAAAAATCCAAACTTTTAATGGGGAATATTCTAGAATTGACTACAATGACCAGAAGTAACTTATTTGAATTCTTAGACACTGGCATTTGCTGATGCTAATTATTTTCAGGATTTTAGGTGTGTGAGACAACTTCTGTGTGGTTGAAGAGAGATAATTATTGTAAAAATATCTAGATTTGAGTCACAAGCAAGATTTTGAATGTTGGCGAATTCGCCATTTTGATAATATTAAATGAATTGGGATTACGTATCTTAGCCATTTTGATAATATTAAATGAATTGAGATCATGTATCCTGTTAATGCAAAGGAGAGAAGACTTTTTGTATATCAAAAAGTTTATTGTATGTCTATTAGCTGTACAGCTAAGATGCAACTAAATTGCACATTACATTTTAAGATTTCAGATCACTAGTCCCCAGAGATTCTGAATCAATAGCTCAGGAGAGGAATCCAGGGATCTGAATTTTTCAACTCAGATGATTATGATGCTACAGTAGTCCCAGATCTACAATTTGCAATAAACAGCAGAAATCTCTCTCACTTTTTCTTTGGCTCTCTCTTCTTCCTCTCCCTTCTTCCCTTCTTCCCTCCCTCTCTCCCCCTTCTTCCACCCTCCCTCCCTCCCCCTCTCCCTCCTTCCCTTCGGAGTAAACTTCCATATAACTTTCTAGCAGATATCTGTAACGATCTTATTGGTTAAAACTTCTTTAAAGTCTATGACTAACTCAATCACTGAAAATGATTATGAATCCTAATTATTGGTTTAAACTGATCAGGTTTGATAACTAGAGCTGAGGATGAGCGACCATGCCTAAGTCCTGTTGTGAAGTGTGAACTTCTGGTAAAAAAAAAAAAAAAAAAAAAAATGAGCTCTGAATGAAACTAAAAAGAAGAATATCTCAAAAGTAAGCCATACAAATTTTCTGCTAGTGTCTCTTATTTTACCAAGTATTTTTTGTGGGTATATTCTGTTTTCCCCTGGTGAAGTATAACACATTAAAAAGAGAGTAGCTTTCTGATTTGTTTCTTTGAACAGGCAGAACAAATATGTTTGGAATACAAGTGAAACATTTTGAATTTTTCTCTATTCCTTCTGTTCATTCTATAACACACAAAAAAATAGAACATATATTAAATATATGAATAAAGAAAAGATTTAGTAAATATGGCC
>NW_022163035.1:0-3705 GCF_008728515.1 Papio anubis | reverse complement strand
AAAAAAAAAAAAAAAGGAAAAGTGCATGTTGTGGGGGTTTGGTGTATAGATTATTTTGTCCCCCAGGTAGTAAGCGTAGTATCTGATAGGTAGTTTTTCAGTCCTCACCCTCCTCCCACTCTCCTCCCTCAAGTAGGCCTGGTGTCTATTGTTCCTTTATTTGTGTCCATATGGAGCATAATTTACTTAATGAGATGCCTATTGATGAACATTTAGGTTGCTAAAGGTTGCAACAACTAGTTATCTGGAAAAAGAAAACAGCAGATCTATAACTCTCCTTAAACTAAAATCCAGAAGGCTTGAAAACATAAATGTAAAAATAAGGCCATGAAAATGCCAGGATGAATCATAGAATAATATTTTTTTAATTGGAAGACTACTTGGATTAATTTTTTACTGATTACACAATGATGCACTTAATTGTAGATAATTTAACAAACATAACAATATTAAAAAGTGAAAATCCCCCTTAATCCTACGACATAGAGAAAATGACTTTTAATCTTTTGTTGTCTTGCAATCTTTCAAGGCATTTGTAGACATTCATATATGATGTGCATGAATATATTTAGTCATGATTGAAATGGTAACATGTAATAAGGCAGAGAGCCAGCAGGTGGAGCAAGAAGGCTGTATCCCCAGCGCTGAGGGCCCCCGCAGCATTCTGGGCGCTGCACCTGGCTCAGGTCCCCGTGCATGTTTAGGGGATCACCAGGTGTCTGTGGTGGAGAATGCGCAAAGATAAAGATGCTACAGCAGAGCCCTCAAAGCTCTGTGGGCATCCTTCAGACTCACCGCTTCAGACCTCTGCTTTTCCTGTGTTCAGCTAAGCTCTTGTTCGAAGGGAGAATGAATGAGGCTGGGATTCCTTCGTGTTCTTCTTACCATCATGGTCCTGCTTCCCAGCTCTACTCCCACTGGGGTTGGCATCTTCTATACCACCCCTTTCAGAAATTTTTCCACAGCATCTTTACTAATGTATCTGGAAATATGTCATATGAAAAATATAAAAAAGCAACCCAAATGGGTGTGTTTGCTACCTTGAAACCCACACCCTCTAGGACAACTCTAGAAGCGCAGCAAGCACTGCAAAAGAAAGAGGTGGGTGGATCACGAGGTCAAGAGTTCAAGATCAGCCTGGCCAAGATGGTGAAACCCTGTCGCTACTAAAAACACAAAAATTAGCCGAGTGTGGTGGTGGGCACCTGTAATCCCAACTGCTCAGGAGGCTGAGGCAGAAGAATCACTTGAACCCCGGTGGCGGAGGTTGCAGTGAGCCAAGATCCCGCCACTGCACTCCAGCCTGGGCGACAGAGTGAGACTCCATCTTAAAAAAGAAAGAAAGAAAGAAAAGAAAAGAAAACAAAAGAAAAAGAGGGCCCTGCTATACCCTGCCTTTCTTCCTGGCATCCTTCACCCACACCATGACCAGCATTTACACACACTGAAAGTTTTAAAGGAGACAATGAGGCCAGGGAAAGGCAGAGACAAGACCCAGAGGACAAGGATGCAGGTCAGAGACAGGGCTTCATCCAGATTGGAAAGAATGATGACACCAAGAGGCAGATGGCAATAGTGCTTTAAATAGAAATAAATGTTAAGCTGAACCTGCACTAGATGGCATCAGAGAGCAGCAGTGATAGTGCTGAGATCACATCTCGTTCCATCTCTGTCTGCTCTGTCGGCCCCTATCTGTAGGTAAGCACAAATCTGGGCAGTATTATGGTGAGACTCAAATACGGTAATGTTTGTGAAAATGATATTCTAAACTGTAAACCACCATATGAAAATTATTTTTAAATAGTAAAGTATTGTTGGCAAAGGATGGTAATATCTTTATTATCATGTACTCAAATGGTTAATGAAGTCAGAAAATTAGAACTTGCCTAGGCTAAGGATTGAATCATGTGAGACGCAGGGTCACCTTTTTTTTTTTTCCTCAACAGAAAGAAAAGCGAATAATATTCGAATAGGTAAGCACTGCCAGTATTTGCTATATAGGTTAAAAAAAAAAAAAAAAAAAACGAATCCTACACTCATTGCAACCACAAGATATTTTCTTTCCTCAGTCTCAGGGTTCACTGGCAGAAAAAATAACTGGGAAGAACTGGAGGAAGATAAATTGTGTAAACTACTTTACGAACCATGGGAAGATGCTGGCTTGGCCTGACTTTTATAACACTGTGTGTAGATTTGAACCCAGTATAGAAAAATAACACAGTGCCTTAATTTTTAGGATTTAATTCTGCTTCAGGCATGTGGAGAGGCATTCAAGGTTCAGTAGTCAGTCTCAGGGGCCACACATACTTCCTCCTGAAGGTCTTCCCCTGTGGCCAGTCATACGCACCTCACCTCTGCCCCACCTCCCTCAGCACTCAGGGACTCTCATTTGTAGCCATTTCTTGATTGTTTTTGTTTTTGTTTTTGTTTTTTGAGATGGAGTCTTGCTCTGTCACCCAGACTGGAGCGCAGTGTTCCAATCTCGGCTCACTATAACCTCCACCTCCTGAGTTCAAGCCAATGCCCCTGCCTCCGCCTCCAGAGTGGCTGGAACTACAGGCGTGTACCATCACGCCTGGTTAAATTTTGTATTTTTAGTAGAGATGGGGTTTTGCCATGTTGGCCAGGCTGGTCTTGAACTCCTGACCTCAGGTCTTTCACCCACCTCGACCTCCCAAAACCATTTGTTATTTTAAAATCACTTTCCTGAAAAAAAGTACATTAATTATAGACAATTTTTAATGAAGGGAAAATATCTTGTTAAAGAAAAAGATTATTCAGTGACACTTGTCAAAGCATGGTAAGGCAGACTTTATTCAGGACCATTGTGATAGGTATAGGGACCATGACAATGGGATTTTGCAGTGGGGCAGAAAGAGAAATTGCGCTCAACTCTCAATACAGCATGGGAAGCAGGAATTTATAACTGAGGTGTAGGGTGGAGGTCAGGAGATGGGAAATTATTAAGAGAAAACACCAGGGGTAAAGGGGATTTGCACTAAAACCTTACAAGATTCTTGCCGAAGACAGGTTGAGGTAATCAGATATCACCTGATGGATGGTGAAGGATGAGGAACCTGATCAGATATCAAGGGTGATCAGGTATCAAGAGTAAGGGGCTTAGGCTGGACAAGGTGGCGCACTCCTGCAATCCCAGTACTTTGGGAGGCCAAGGCGGGAGGAACGCTTGAACCCAGGAGTTGGAGACCAGTCTGGGCAACATGGTAAAACCCCGTCTCTACAAAAAATACAAAAATTAGCCAGGTGTGGTGGGCCATGCCTGTGGCTCCAGTTACTTGGGAGGCTGAAGTGGGAGGATTGCTTGAGTCCAGGAGGTCGAGGCTGCAGGGAGCCATGATCATGCCACTGCACTCCAGCCTGAGCAACAGAGAAAAACCCTGTCAAAAAAAAAAGAGTGGAGGGCTTCATGCTAAATTGACTTCACAGGATTCTTTCCTTGAGACAGAATCTCACTCTGTCACCCAAGCTGAAGCACAGTGGTACAACCACAGCTCACTGTAACCTTGACCTCTCAGACTCCAAGCAATTCTCCCACTTCAGCCTCCCAAGTAGCTGGCACTATGGGCATGGGCCACCACGTTCAGTTAATTTTTTAATTTTTATTTTTATTTATTTATTTATTTATTTATTTATTTATTTATTTTATTTATTTTTTTTTTGAGACGGAGTCTCGCTCTGTCGCCC
>NW_022163034.1:0-3706 GCF_008728515.1 Papio anubis | reverse complement strand
AAGAGAAACCAAAAGAAAAAAGAAGAAAAAGAAATGAACAAAGCCTGCAAGAAGTATGGGATTATGTAAAAAGACCAAATCTTCGTCTGATTGGGGTGCCTGAAAGTGAGGGGGAAAATGGAACCAAGTTGGAAAACACTCTTCAGGATATCATCCAGGAGAACTTCCCCAACCTAGTAGGGCAGGCCAACATTCAAATCCAGGAAATACAGAGAACGCCACAAAGATACTCCTCGAGAAGAGCAACTCCAAGACACATAATTGCCAGATTCACCAAAGTTGAAATGAAGGAAAAAATCTTAAGGGCAGCCAGAGAGAAAGGTCGGGTTACCCACAAAGGGAAGCCCATCAGACTCACAGCAGATCTCTCGGCAGAAACTCTCCAAGCCAGAAGAGAGTGGGGGCCAATATTCAACATTCTTAAAGAAAAGAATTTTAAACCCAGAATTTCATATCCAGCCAAACTAAGTTTCATAAGTGAAGGAGAAATAAAATCCTTTACAGATAAGCAAATGCTTAGAGATTTTGTCACCACTGGGCCTGCCTTACAAGAGACCCTGAAGGAAGCACTAAACATGGAAAGGAACAACCAGTACCAGCCATTGCAAAAACATGCCAAAATGTAAAGACCATTTAGGCTAGGAAGAAACTGCATCAACTAACGAGCAAAATAACCAGTTAATATCATAATGGCAGGATCAAGTTCACACATAACAATCTTAACCTTAAATGTAAATGGACTAAATGCTCCAATTAAAAGACACAGACTGGCAAACTGGATAAAGAGTCAAGACCCATCAGTCTGCTATATTCAGGAGACGCATCTCACACACAGAGACATATATAGGCTCAAAATAAAGGGATGGAGGAAGATCTACCAAGCAAATGGAGAACAAAAAAAAGCAGGGGTTGCAATACTAGTCTCTGATAAAACAGACTTTAAACCATCAAAGATCAAAAGAGACAAAGAAGGCCATTACATAATGGTAAAAGGATCAATTCAACAGGAAGAGCTAACTATCCTAAATATATGTGCACCCAATACAGGAGCACCCAGATTCATAAAGCAAGTCCTTCGAGACTTACAAAGAGACTTAGACTCCCATACAATAATAATGGGAGACTTCAAAACTCCACTGTCAACATTAGACAGATCAACGAGACAGAAAGTTAACAAGGATATCCAGGAATTGAACTCATCTCTGCAGCAAGCAGACCTAATAGACATCTATAGAACTCTCCACCCCAAATCAACAGAATATACGTTTTTCTCAGCACCACATCACACTTACTCCAAAATTGACCACATAATTGGAAGTAAAGCACTCCTCAGCAAATGTACAAGAACAGAAATTATAACAAACTGTCTCTCAGACCACAGTGCAATCAAACTAGAACTCAGGACTAAGAAACTCAATCAAAACCGCTCAACTACATGGAAACTGAACAACCTGCTCCTGAATGACTACTGGGTACATAACGAAATGAAGGTAGAAATAAAGATGTTCTTTGAAACCAATGAGAACAAAGATACAACATACCAGAATCTCTGGGACACATTTAAAGCAGTGTGTAGAGGGAAATTTATAGCACTAAATGCCCACAAGAGAAAGCAGGAAAGATCAAAAATTGACACTCTAACATCACAATTAAAAGAACTAGAGAAGCAAGAGCAAACACATTCCAAAGCTAGCAGAAGGCAAGAAATAACTAAGATCAGAGCAGAACTGAAGGAGATAGAGACACAAAAAACCCTCCAAAAAATCAATGAATCCAGGAGTTGGTTTTTTGAAAAGATCAACAAAATTGACAGACCGCTAGCAAGACTAATAAAGAAGAAAAGAGAGAAGAATCAAATCGATGCAATTAAAAATGATAAAGGGGATATCACCACCGACCCCGCAGAAATACAAACTACCATCAGAGAATACTATAAACACCTCTACGCAAATAAACTAGAAAATCTAGAAGAAATGGATAATTTCCTGGACACTTACACTCTTCCAAGACTAAACCAGTAAGAAGTTGAATCCCTGAATAGACCAATAGCAGGCTCTGAAATTGAGGCAATAATTAATAGCCTACCAACCAAAAAAAGTCCAGGACCAGATGGATTCACAGCTGAATTCTACCAGAGGTACAAGGAGGAGCTGGTACCATTCCTTCTGAAACTATTCCAATCAATAGAAAAAGAGGGAATCCTCCCTAACTCATTTTATGAGGCCAACATCATCCTGATAGCAAACCCTCGCAGAGACACAACAAAAAAAGAGAATTTTAGACCAATATCCCTGATGAACATCGATGCAAAAATACTCAATAAAATACTGGCAAACCGGATTCAGCAGCACATCAAAAAGCTTATCCACCATGATCAAGTGGGCTTCATCCCTGGGATGCAAGGCTGGTTCAACATTCGCAAATCAATAAACATAATCCAGCATATAAATAGAACCAAAGACAAGAACCACATGATTATCTCAATAGATGCAGAAAAGGCTTTTGACAAAATTCAACAGCCCTTCATGCTAAAAACGCTCAATAAATTCGGTATTGATGGAACGTACCTCAAAATAATAAGAGCTATTTATGACAAACCCACAGCCAATGTCATACTGAATGGGCAAAAACTGGAAAAATTCCCTTTGAAAACTGGCACAAGACAGGGATGCCCTCTCTCACCACTCCTATTCAACATAGTGTTGGAAGTTCTGGCTAGGGCAATCAGGCAAGAGAAAGAAATCAAGGGTATTCAGTTAGGAAAAGAAGAAGTCAAATTGTCCCTGTTTGCAGATGACATGATTGTATATTTAGAAAATCCCATTGTCTCAGCCCAAAATCTCCTTAAGTTGATAAGAAACTTCAGCAAAGTCTCAGGATACAAAATTAATGTGCAAAAATCACAAGCATTCTTATACACCAGTAACAGAAAAACAGAGAGCCAAATCAGGAATGAACTTCCATTCACAATTGCTTCAAAGAGAATAAAATACCTAGGAATCCAACTTACAAGGGATGTAAAGGACCTCTTCAAGGAGAACTACAAACCACTGCTCAGTGAAATCAAAGAGGACATAAACAAATGGAAGAACATACCATGCTCATGGATAGGAAGAATCAATATCGTGAAAATGGCCATACTGCCCAAGGTAATTTATAGATTCAATGCCATCCCCATCAAGCTACCAATGAGTTTCTTCACAGAATTGGAGAAAACTGCTTTAAAGTTCTTATGGAACCAAAAAAGAGCCCGCATCTCCAAGACAATCCTAAGTCAAAAGAACAAAGCTGGAGGCATCACGCTACCTGACTTCAAACTATACTACAAGGCTACAGGAACCAAAACAGCATGGTACTGGTACCAAAACAGAGATATAGATCAATGGAACAGAACAGAGTCCTCAGAAATAATACCACACATCTACAGCCATCTGATCTTTGATAAACCTGAGAAAAACAAGAAATGGGGAAAGGATTCCCTATTTAATAAATGGTGCTGGGAAAATTGGCTAGCCATAAGTAGAAAGCTGAAACTGGATCCTTTCCTTACTCCTTATACAAAAATTAATTCAAGATGGATTAGAGACTTAAATGTTAGACCTAATACCATAAAAACCCTAGAGGAAAACCTAGGTAGTACCATTCAGGACATAGGCATGGGCAAAGACTTCATGTCTAAAACACCAAAAGCAACGGCAGCAAAAGC
>NW_022163033.1:0-3707 GCF_008728515.1 Papio anubis | reverse complement strand
AAGGGATCAATTCAACAGGAAGAGCTAACTATCCTAAATATATATGCACCCAATACAGGAGCACCCAGATTCATAAAGCAAGTCCTTAGAGACTTACAAAGAGACTTAGACTCCCATACAATAATAATGGGAGACTTCAACACTCCACTGTCAACATTAGACAGATCAATGAGACAGAAAGTTAACAAGGATATCCAGGAATTGAACTCATCTCTGCAGCAAGCAGACCTAATAGACATCTATAGAACTCTCCACCCCAAATCAACAGAATATACATTCTTCTCAGCACCACATCGTACTTACTCCAAAATTGACCATATAATTGGAAGTAAAGCACTCCTCAGCAAATGTACAAGAACAGAAATTATAACAAACTGTCTCTCAGACCACAGTGCAATCAAACTAGAACTCAGGACTAAGAAACTCAATCAAAACTGCTCAACTACATGGAAACTGAACAACCTGCTCCTGAATGACTACTGGGTACATAACGAAATGAAGGCAGAAATAAAGATGTTCTTTGAAACCAATGAGAACAAAGATACAACATACCAGAATCTCTGGGACACATTTAAAGCAGTGTGTAGAGGGAAATTTATAGCACTAAATGCCCACAAGAGAAAGCAGGAAAGATCTAAAATTGACACTCTAACATCGCAATTAAAAGAACTAGAGAAGCAAGAGCAAACACATTCGAAAGCTAGCAGAAGGCTAGAAATAACTAAGAGCAGAGCAGAACTGAAGGAGATAGAGACACAAAAAACCCTCCAAAAAATCAATGAATCCAGGAGTTGGTTTTTTGAAAAGATCAACAAAATTGACAGACCACTAGCAAGACTAATAAAGAAGAAAAGAGAGAAGAATCAAATCGACGCAATTAAAAATGATAAAGGGGATATCACCACCGACCCCACAGAAATACAAACTACCATCAGAGAATACTATAAACACCTCTACGCAAATAAACTGGAAAATCTAGAAGAAATGGATAATTTCCTGGACAGTTACACTCTTCCAAGACTAAACCAGGAAGAAGTTGAATCCCTGAATAGACCAATAGCAGGCTCTGAAATTGAGGCAACAATTAATAGCCTACCAACCAAAAAAAGTCCAGGACCAGATGGATTCACAGCTGAATTCTACCAGAGGTACAAGGAGGAGTTGGTACCATTCCTTCTGAAACTATTCCAATCAATAGAAAAAGAGGGAATCCTCCCTAACTCATTTTATGAGGCCAACATCATCCTGATACCAAAGCCTGGCAGAGACACAACAAAAAAAGAGAATTTTAGACCAATATCCCTGATGAACATCGATGCAAAAATCCTCAATAAAATACTGGCAAACCGGATTCAGCAACACATCAAAAAGCTTATCCACCATGATCAAGTGGGCTTCATCCCTGGGATGCAAGGCTGGTTCAACATTCGCAAATCAATAAACATAATCCAGCATATAAACAGAACCAAAGACAAGAACCACATGATTATTTCAATAGATGCAGAAAAGGCTTTTGACAAAATTCAACAGCCCTTCATGCTAAAAACGCTCAATAAATTCGGTATTGATGGAACGTACCTCAAAATAATAAGAGCTATTTATGACAAACCCGCAGCCAATATCATACTGAATGGGCAAAAACTGGAAAAATTCCCTTTGAAAACTGGCACAAGACAGGGATGCCCTCTCTCACCACTCCTATTCAACATAGTGTTGGAAGTTCTGGCTAGGGCAATGAGGCAAGAGAAAGAAATCAAGGGTATTCAGTTAGGAAAAGAAGAAGTCAAATTGTCCCTGTTTGCAGATGACATGATTGTATATTTAGAAAACCCCATTGTCTCGGCCCAAAATCTCCTTAAGCTGATAAGCAACTTCAGCAAAGTCTCAGGATACAAAATTAATGTGCAAAAATCACAAGCATTCTTATACACCAGTAACAGACAAACAGAGAGCCAAATCATGAATGAACTTCCATTCACAATTGCTTCAAAGAGAATAAAATACCTAGGAATCCAACTTACAAGGGATGTAAAGGACCTCTTCAAGGAGAACTACAAACCACTGCTCAGTGAAATAAAAGAGGACACAAACAAATGGAAGAACATACCATGCTCATGGATAGGAAGAATCAATATCGTGAAAATGGCCATACTGCCCAAGGTAATTTATAGATTCAATGCCATCCCCATCAAGCTACCAATGAGTTTCTTCACAGAATTGGAAAAAACTGCTTTAAAGTTCATATGGAACCAAAAAAGAGCCCGCATCTCCAAGACAGTCCTAAGTCAAAAGAACAAAGCTGGAGGCATCACGCTACCTGACTTCAAACTATACTACAAGGCTACAGTAACCAAAACAGCATGGTACTGGTACCAAAACAGAGATATAGACCAATGGAACAGAACAGAGTCCTCAGAAATAATACCACACATCTACAGCCATCTGATCTTTGACAAACCTGAGAGAAACAAGAAATGGGGAAAGGATTCCCTATTTAATAAATGGTGCTGGGAAAATTGGCTAGCCATAAGTAGAAAGCTGAAACTGGATCCTTTCCTTACTCCTTATACGAAAATTAATTCAAGATGGATTAGAGACTTAAATGTTAGACCTAATACCATAAAAATCCTAGAGGAAAACCTAGGTAGTACCATTCAGGACATAGGCATGGGCAAAGACTTCATGTCTAAAACACCAAAAGCAACGGCAGCAAAAGCCAAAATTGACAAATGGGATCTCATTAAACTAAAGAGCTTCTGCACAGCAAAAGAAACTACCATCAGAGTGAACAGGCAACCTACAGAATGGGAGAAAATTTTTGCAATCTACTCATCTGACAAAGGGCTAATATCCAGAACCTACAAAGAACTCAAACAAATTTACAAGAAAAAAACAAACAACCCCATCAAAAAGTGGGCAAAGGATATGAATAGACATTTCTCAAAAGAAGACATTCATACAGCCAACAGACACATGAAAAAATGCTCATCATCACTGGCCATCAGAGAAATGCAAATCAAAACCACAATGAGATACCATCTCACACCAGTTAGAATGGCGATCATTAAAAAGTCAGGAAACAACAGGTGCTGGAGAGGATGTGGAGAAATAGGAACACTTTTACACTGTTGGTGGGATTGTAAACTAGTTCAACCATTATGGAAAACAGTATGGCGATTCCTCAAGGATCTAGACCTAGATGTACCATATGACCCAGCCATCCCATTACTGGGGATATACCCAAAGGATTATAAATTATGCTGCTATAAAGACACATGCACACGTATGTTTATTGCAGCACTATTCACAATAGCAAAGACTTGGAATCAACCCAAATGTCCATCAGTGACAGATTGGATTAAGAAAATGTGGCACATATACACCATGGAATACTATGCAGCCATAAAAAAGGATGAGTTTGCGTCCTTTGTAGGGACATGGATGCAGCTGGAAACCATCATTCTTAGCAAACTATCACAAGAACAGAAAACCAAACACCGCATGTTCTCACTCATAGGTGGGAACTGAACAATGAGATCACTTGGACTCGGGAAGGGGAACATCACACACCGGGGCCTATCATGGGGAGGGGGGAGGGGGGAGGGATTGCATTGGGAGTTATACCTGATGTAAATGACGAGTTGATGGGTGCAGCACACCAACATGGCACAAGTATACATATGTAACAAACCTGCATGTTATGCACA
>NW_022163032.1:0-3708 GCF_008728515.1 Papio anubis | reverse complement strand
CCTCAGCCTCCTGAGTAGCTAGGACCACAGGCTAGTTCTGTCATGCCGAGCTAATTGTGTTTGTTTATTTATTTATTTTTCTGGAAATACGAGTTCACTGTGTTCCCCAGGCTGGTCTTGAGCTTCCAAACTCAAGTGATTCTCCCACCTTGACCTCCCAAAGTGTTGGAATTACAGGCGTGAGCCACTTCCCCTGGCCAAACATTAATTGAATTAAGTCTCCTTGAAAGTGCTATTAAAAACCCAAGGAAAACTAGACATTAGAAATGTGAAACAATACCTTTGATGTTAATCAAAAGTGAAGAAACTAAGAATGGTCTTTTTTGTTACACAGCCTGCTCTTGAGGACACCAAGAATCTCTCACTAACTGTTTTCTGCTTTCCCACCTTAGCCCACAGGAAAGGTCGCCCATCCTAAACACACCCCCTTCGTTGCCTCCCAGCCAGCACTGCCGCCCCCTGACAGTCTCATCTCTCCTCTGATGAAATGGCGTGGAGACTGGATAACTGCCCTGTGGTTTTAAGTGGAAAATATGGCTTCGTGGTTGAACTTAAGACTGTTCTATGAGATAACAGGTCCTTTTTCTCTGAATCTGGGTAATTCAGTCCTGTCTATCCCTACGTGAAAGTCTGTCCAGTTGGAGAAATATTTAGTAGCCCCAGTGCTCTGCAGGCTGGTGAATCCCAGAGGCTGTGAGCTTTTGAGGGATCTAAGCTCCCAGAGCTCAGAGCACGGGCCATGCCTGTGACAATTCCTTAACACACTTGTGCTGCTCTCAGAGAAATCCATTGTTGGAAACTCCATTTAGTGGTAAAGATGATGAGATTATTAAAACTCGGAAAAGTTTACTGCTGAATGACTAACGGATGTTTGTTACTGAGCTATTTTCCTCGTATCATGTTCAATTTTGACAACTGGGAAACTGTCTGCATTTGTATCAGAAGAAAGGAGAGAGACAAACAGGATTTCTTTCCATGAACATGCACGCTTCCTTTCCATTCTGTGACTCACAGATGTGCCGGCCAGCCTTCCGATGGAGGCCCCAAAATGGGGATATTGTGTTCCTGATGATAGGATCTGAGCACTCCGAGGGCCACGATGTGATTTGGATCAATGAGGTCATTGTTCTTTGGGGGTTTCCAGTAAGGCATGGGCTTTCTTAAAACCCTGTGACTAAGCTGTGATAAGCTGCTGGCTCCCTGGGGAACCTGATAGGGTCTGGCCCTTTTGCCCTTTGTGGATTTCTCTGGCTTTTCCTGGCCCTCTCCCACAGTACCCATAGGATGATTTCTTTCCTTTCTGCTTTTTATTACCTTTGCTGAAAAGACAGATTCAGTGAAAGCCTGTGTCTAGTTCTATTACCCAATTATTAGCATCCACCATACTGAGGGCACTCCCCGTGAGAAGCAGCCGCCTAACATGGGCCTGTCCCTGTCCCAGGGAACGTGCAGCCCCAGCTCTAACAATCACAATCTGGGGCATGAAGGGGGCTGGAATCTCTCCTCTGTAGCCAGTCTTTAGACGTTCTTTGGAAACAATAAATACTGTGCAAAGAAAAGTGGATAAAAATTGCATTTTAGGCAGGGTGTTGGAAGTGCCTCCCCCAGCCCAGACACTTCCCTGCCAGTTCATTCCTTTTGGGCTAGTCATTGCTTTCCCCTTGAGGCAAATCCTCCTTGGATGGGCACGTCCTGAGAGGGACTGAGGTCACTGGAAAGGCGCTGGCTGGACTCAGCACCTATGGGCCTTGGTGTCAGAGAGACCCGAGTTTGAGTCTGACCCGGCACATTCCCGCCATGCACTCTCTGCCGGGTTTAGATGATCCCGCACAGATTTCTCTTCTATAGTTAGTGACAGCAACAACCAACATGCAGGAGTCAGTTCTCAACTGTGTTTGGAACGTTGGTCACCTGCTCCTTATCTCAGGTCACACACTGTCTTGTTAGCAAGCCCTCAGGAGCCGGTGGTGGTGTGCCAGGGACCACTAGTTATCTCAGGGGCGCGGCCTTTTGCTTTGACTATTTTCTATTGATGGGACATTTGACATCTCTGCCAGGGTTCATATTAACTTGAAGAAAATGGACAGTGGTGCAACTGACTCTATCTGGTGGCAATACAGTTGAATTTGTCTTGTCGAGATGCTAATAGCTTACTGAACAATAGACATCACCCAACAGGGACTGTTTTATTGCACCGTAGGCCCCTGTGATCTGGCAACATCCTTCCAGCATGCCTTCTGTCAGGGACTGTAGTCTTTCATTCTTTTTCTACTTTTTGAACCAGCTCTGCCACCATGCTGGCTTCCGTACTGAGTTCCACAAACCATTGACAGACGCTCCTGTTATACAAGAGTCATACTTTTAACTTGTAAAAAATTCCACTTCAGCAAGGGCATCGTTCTACCCCCACACCTTTTCAATGTCTGCTGCCTCCCTCACCTTTTCCTTTCTCCACCCTCACATCCTAGAAAATCTATCCAGTTGACCGGGAGGAGTAGCTCACACCTGTCATACCAGCACTTTGGGAGGCCAAGGCGGGTGGATCACCTGAGGTCAGGAGTTTGAGACCAGCCTGGCCAACATGGTAAAACCCCGTCTCTACTAAAAATACACAAAA
Source organism: Papio anubis (assembly GCF_008728515.1). NCBI lineage: Eukaryota > Metazoa > Chordata > Mammalia > Primates > Cercopithecidae > Papio > Papio anubis. The sequence continues at coordinate 1,091 of NW_022163032.1, read as the reverse complement.
TTAGCCAGCTGTGGTGGTGGGCATCTGTAATCCCAGCTACTCAGGAGGCTGAGGCAGGAGAATCACTTGAACCCAGGAGGCGGAGGTTGCAGTGAGCTGAGATTGCACCATTGCACTCCAGCTTGAGGGACGGGAGCAAAACTCCCTCTCAAAAAAAAAAAAAAAAGAAAAGAAAAGAAAAGAAAGGAAAAGAAAAATCCATCTAGTCTCAAGACTTCAGGTACCTAGACACTGACTACAAAATTGACCCGTCTCTAGGATGCAGAGCTCTCCACCTCCATGGCTGTATGGCTCCCCCAGGCCTCTTGACCTGCATGGTGTTCGTGTCTGTAGAGCATCCACATTGAACTCATCCCAGCTGAGCTCCTGGCTGCCTCCCGCACCCAGAGCAATCTTTCTCCTTAGCTCCGGAGTGGAAATGCCACTCTTCTGGTTGGTCCAGCTGAGGCCTGAGAGGAACCAGGGGGTAACAAACACCCCAGAACTTCATAGCTGGAAGCAGTACTCATTTCACTTGCTCCGTCTCTCCACTGCACTGCCTCTAGCCTGTCAGTGTTCTCGGTTTCCCGAACATCGCAGGCATGATCCTGCCTCAGAACGCTTGGCCCCCCTCACAGTCTATACCAAGCATGTTGGGAATTCCTAGTGGCTCCACTTCAACCGTCCCCACCTAGGTACCTCTCACTCTCCCCTCCACACCACCCTGGGCCACGTCACCATCAGGCTCTCACCTGTGTCCTGGCCACAGCCCCCACCTGGTCTTGAGTGCCCTGCCCCGTTCACAGGGATTCTCTGAGCACGCCTCTGCTCTAACCCATTTCTCCAGCGCTTCCAGCTTCACACAAAGCAAGAGCCAAAGTCCTTTCAACAACCTACACAGCCCCATATTCACTGTTCTCAAACAACAGAGAGCTGGAGAGTCGGCAGCGTGAGGAACCCCAGAATCCCTGCCAGCGTGGTTTGGAGGCAGCAGGCCTGGGGTGGACCTGATAACTGGCATTTCTACTGAGTCTCCAGGCAAGCCCTCTGTGATCTGTGCTCCCGGCCCCCGGGAACCACATGTGGAGGCAAAAGCAACTCCAGCTTGGATG
>NW_022163031.1:0-3708 GCF_008728515.1 Papio anubis | reverse complement strand
GCTTTCTGAGAAACTGCTGAGTGTTCTGTTAATTCATCACACAGAGTTACAGCTTTTCCCTCAAGAAGCCGCTCGCTAAGCCTGTTCTTCTGCAATTCGCAGAGTGATATTTGGTAGCCCGTAGAGGGCTACGGTGACAAAGACAATATCCTCAGAGAAAAACTGGAAAGAAACTTTCGAAGAAACTGCTTTGTGATGTGTGACTTCCACTCAGAGAGTTACATCTGTTTTTCCTGCATATCTTTGCTAGCCTTATTTCTGTGGAATCTGAGAACCGATATTCCGGATCCCTATGAAGACTATAGGGCCAAAGGAAATATCCTCCCATAAAAAGAGGAAGAAGCTTTCTGAGAAACTTCTTTATGTTCTGTGAAATCATCTCACAGAGTTACAGCTCTCCCAATCAAGGCCTTCGCTAAGAACAGTTCTTGTGAATAAGTAAAGGATATTTGGAAGCCCTCAGAGGGCTATGGTGAAAAGGGAAATTTTCACAGATGAATGGGGAAAGAAGCTTGAGAAACTGCTTTGTGTTCTGTTAATTCACCTCAGAATTCCAGCTTCCCTCAAGCAGAAGCCGCCGCTAAGCTTTTTTTGTGGAATTGCAAAGTATATTTTAGCCCATAGAGGGCTAAGGGAAAGAGGTAAGACCCTCCGAGAAAACTGGAAAGAAGCTTGAGAATGCACTACAGAGTTACATCTGTATTTCTTCAGATCTCTTTGGTTATCTTTATATCTGTGGAATCTGACAACAGATATTTAGATTCCTTTGAAGGCTGTAGGGCCAAAGGAAATATCCGATAACAAAGGGAGAAGCTTTCACTTTTAGTGTTTTGTGGAAATCATCTCACAGAAATACAGCTTTCCCCTCAAGAAGCCTTTCGACAGACAGAAGTTCGTAGAATTTGTAAAGTGATATTTGGAAGCCCATAGAGGCCTTTTAAGAAAAAGGAAATATCCTCAGACAAATCTGGAAGAAGCTTGGAGAAACTGCTTAGTGTTCTGTTACTTCATCTCACAGACAGGGCGTTACCTCAAGAAGCCGCCAAGCCTGTTCTTGTGGAATTCAAGAAAGATTTGGAAGCCCATACAGGGCTATGGTGAAAAGAAAATATCCTTAGAGAAAAGTGGAAAAGAAGATTGAGAAACTGGTATGATGTGTAACTTCCACTCACAGCGTTACATCTGTATTTCGATCTTCAGGTTAGCATTATTTCTGTGGAATCTGAGAACAGATATTTCAAGAACCTTGCAGACTCTAGGACCACAAAGGAAATATTCGAGCATCGGAAGAGAAAGAAGCTTTCTCTGAGAACTTTCTTTGTGTTCTGTGAAATCATCTAACAGAGTGACATTTCCCTCGCCAAGAAGCCTTTCACAAGACAGTTCTGTGGAATTACAAGTGATATTTGGAAGCCCATAGAGGGCTATGGTGAAATAAAATATCCTCGGATGAAATCTGGAAAGAAGCTTTCTGAGAAACTGCTTCGTGTTCTGTGAATTCGTCTCACAGAGTTACAGCTTTCCCCTCAAGAAGCTGTGCTCGCTCAAGTCTGTTCTTCTGGAATCTCGCAGCGATATTTGCAGTCTCAAGAGAGGCAGCTTAATGAGAAAGAAAATATCCATGTAAAAGCTGGAAAGCATTTTCAGAGAAACCTTTGTGATGTGTGACTTCCACCACAGAGTTACATCTGTTTTTTCGTGGATATTCTGCTAGCCTTATTTCTGTGAATCTGGAGAACCTATATTCGATCCCTATGAAGATGAGAAATAAAGGAAATATCCTCCTCGAGCAACAGAGAAGGTAAAGCTGGAGAAACTTCTTTTGTGTTCTGTGAAATCATCATTCACAGAGTTACAGGTAGCTCTCCATCAAGAAGCCTCGCTAAGAGAGTTCTTGTGGAATTTGAAAGTGTTATTTGGAAGTTCAGAGGCTGGTGGTGAAAAGGAACATACACAGATGAATGTGGAAAGAAGCTTGAGTAAACGCTTAGTGTTCTGTGAATCATCTCACAGAAATAATAGTTTTCCTCAAGAAGCGGCTTCAGAGCCTTCTTTGTGGAATTGCAAAGTGATATTTAGCCCATAGATGGCTGGGTGGTGAAAAGAAAATAGACCTCCCAAAACCCAAGAAGCTTTCAGAGAAACTGCTTTGTGATGTGTGACTTCCACTCACAGAGTTACATCTGTATTTCTCGTGATCTCTTTGCTATCCTTATATCTGTGGAATCTGATATTTTCAGATCCCTTTGGAAGGCTGTGAAGCCAGCACATCTCCATAACAAAGAGAAGGAAGCTTGGAGAAACTTTTGTGTTCTGTGTACTATCTCAATAGATTTACAGCTTTCCCGTCAAGCAGTTTCGCTGACAGTTCTTGTGAATTTGCAAAGTGATATTTAAATGGCATAGGCTATGGTGAAAAGTAAATGACCCTGATGAAATCTGGAAGAAGCTTTCTGAGAAACTGCTTAGTGTTCTGTGAATTTTTCTCACAGAGTTACAGCTTTCTCCTCAAGAAGCCTCCTGCCTGTTGTTGTGGAATTTGCAAAGTGATATTTGGAAGCCCATAGAGGGTTATGGTGAAAAAAAGAAAATATCCTCCGAGAAAAATCCAGAAAGAAGTTTGGAAACTGCTTTCAGATGTGTGACTGGCCACTGATTTACATCTGTATTTCGTGGATCTCTTTGCCAGCCTTATTTCTGAGGAATCTGAGAACAGATATTTTGGATCCTTTGAAGACTAGGAGTTTCGTAAAGGAAATATCCTCTGATAACAAAGAGAAAAGAAGCTTTCTGGAGAAATTTCTTTGTGTTCTGTGAAATCCTCTCACAGAGTTACAGCTTAGACCTCAAGAAGCCTTTCGCTACGACAGTTCTTGTGGAATACGCAAAGTCATATTTGGAAGCCCCTACAGGGCTATGGTGAAATAGGAAATATCCTAGGATGAAATCTGAAAAGAATCTTTCTGAGAAACTGCTTCGTGTTCTGTGAATTCGTCTCACAGAGTTACAGCTTTCCCCTCAAGAAGCTGCTCGCTAAGCCTGTTCTTCTGGAATTCGCAAAGTGATATTTGGTAGCCCGTAGAGGGCTACGGTGAGAAAGAAAATATCCTCAGAGAAAAACTGGAAAGAAGCTTTCTGAGAAACTGCTTTGTGATGTGTGATCTCCACTCACAGAGTTACATCTGTTTTTCCTGGATATCTTTGCTAGCCTTATTTCTGTGGAATCTGAGAACCGATATTCCGGATCCCTATGAAGACTATAGGGCCAAAGGAAAAATCCTCCGATAAAAAGAGAAATAAGCTTTCTGAGAAACTTCTTTGTGTTCTGTGAAATCATCTCACAGAGTTACAGCTCTCCCATCAAGAAGCCTTTCGCTAAGACAGTTCTTGTGGAATTTGCAAAGTGATATTTGGAAGCCCGTAGAGGGCTATGGTGAAAAAGGAAATATACACAGATGAAATGTGGAAAGAAGCTTTCTGAGAAACTGCTTAGTGTCCTGTTAATTCATCTCACAGAATTACAGCTTTCCCCTCAAGAAGCCGCTCGCTAAGCCTTTTCTTGTGGAATTGCAAAGTGATATTTGGAAGCCCATAGAGGGCTATGGTGAAAAAGAAAATATCCTCCGAGAAAAACTGGAAGGAAGCTTTCAGAGAAACTGCCTTGTGATGTGAGACTTCCACTCACAGAGTTACATCTGTATTTCGTGA
>NW_022163030.1:0-3712 GCF_008728515.1 Papio anubis | reverse complement strand
CAACGAGGGAGGCTCCGTGGGCGTGGGACCCTCCCAGCCAGGTGTGGGACACGATCTCCTGGTGTGCCTGTCTGCCCAAAGCGCAATATTGGGGTGGGAGTCACCCGATCCTCCAGGTGTTGTGTGTCTCAGTTCCCCTGGCTCGGAAAAGGGATTCCCTTCCCCCTTGCGCTTCCCAGGTGAGGCGATGCCTCGCCCTGCTTCAGCTCTCGCTGGTCGGGCTGCAGCAGCTGACCAGCAGACCAGCACCGATCGTCCGGCACTCCCCAGTGAGATGAACCCAGTACCTCAGTTGAAAATGCAGAAATCACCGGTCTTCTGTGTCGCTGGCGCTGGGAGTTGGAGACCGGAGCTGTTCCTATTCGGCCATCTTGCACCTTTCTATATACTATTTTTAAATAAAGGAGCCCTAAATAAATTTTAAGTACCTGTGACATAAATTAATATTTAATAAATAAGATGGCTTTAAAATCATTGTTAAAGCAAAATTAGAGATATTTTCAGAATTATCAGCTTACCTTATTGTTTATATTAATTGATCAAGTGATTTTCTATTTAAAATCACAGCTAGATATTATATGGTGTGCAAATTTTTTATAAAGATTATAAAATTATAAACCTAGTTAAAGCCAGAATGATTTTTGTTATTTGGCAAATAATATGTTTAATATTGTTGTTTTAATAAAAAACAGGTAAATAGTTATTAGAAAAACAATCATTTAATTAAACATAAGATTTTTACTTAGGTAAATACATGAAATTCATGGGTTATAACATGGTTAACAAGGAAAAGACTTTAAAGTGTGAGTATTATAGCTTTCGTAAATAATCTAGGTAAACTCCTTAAAAATAAACTAGGTAAATGTAATAAAGTAAACCTTTTGCATGAACTTGTTCTACAATTTAAAAATGTAAAGTTTAATTAAGTAATAAATATTGACTAAATGTTTAAGTCATTACTAATTGTTTTAAAAACTATATACTATAAAAACTTATTTTTTAAAAAAATTTGTTCTTACAAAAAGAACTTCTTTAATTCAAAGATTTCTTATAAAACATCATAAACATAACCAGTAAATAAGAGACATTTAAACAAAGTTACAGACATAGAGAAGTATTTTTGGTAACTAAAGTTTAAAAAAATTATATGAGAAAGAATCTTGTATGATAACATTTATCCTGAAATAAAAATGACTTTATTTAAGGAAGAGTGATGTTTAGAATAAAACAATTTGTTCAAGTATGCCACAAACCATTTGTGTAAGTCAAAAGAAAGTTTATAAAAAGGTAATTTATTAAAAATAACTTCATATTATCAAGTTGACCATAATTAAAGGGGAAGTATTTATAATAGTCTTTACAGATAACTGGCTTTCATATAAAAATATACTAATGCACTGAAGATTGGGTAGAAAAACAAAATTGTCATAAAGTGTTGATGTACTCAATACAATTATGAGATATTTTAAATTTTAACCCAAAATTTAACCTCTATTGCATCTTGCTATTTAATTTTTTTTCCTTTTGAAAAGCCTGGAGAGGATCTCAAGTTTTACATTAGCTCCTTTAATATTTTTTTTTTCTTACAGCAGGTAGATTCTAACAGTTAACTTCTAACAGTTGTAAGCTGCTTCTTCTTCTTTTTTTTTTTTTATTATACTTTAAGTTCTAGGGTACATGTGCACAACGTGCAGGTTTGTTACATATGTATACTTGTGCCATGTTGGTGTGCTCCACCCATCAACTCGTCAGCACCCATCAACTCATCATTTACATCAGGTATAACTCCCAATGCCTTTCCCCCCTCCGCCCCCCTCTCCATAATAGGCCCCGGTGTGTGATGTGCTCCTTCCAGAGTACAAGTGATCTCATTGTTAAATTCCTACCTATGAGAGAGAACATGCGCTGTTTGGTTTTCTGTTCTTGCAATAGTTTTCTGAGAATGATGGTTTCCAGCTGCATCCATGTCCCTACAAAGGACACAAACTCATCCTTTTTTATGGCTGCATGGTATTCCATGGTGTACATGTGCCACATTTTCTTAATCCAGTCTGTCACTGATGGACATTTGGGTTGATTCCAAGTCTTTGCTATTGTGAATAGTGCCGCAATGAACATACGTGTGCATGTGTCTTTATAGCAGCATGATTTATAATCCTTTCGGTATATACCCAGTAATGAGATGGCTGGGTCATATGGTATTTCTAGTTCTAGATCCCTGAGGAATCGCCGTACTGTTTTCGACAATGGTTGAACCAGTTTACAATCCCACCAACAGTGTAAAAGTGTTCCTATTTCTCCATCGTCTCAAGCACCTGTTGTTTCCTGACTTTTTAATGATTGCCATTCTAACTGGTGTGAGATGGTATCTCATTGTGGTTTTGATTTGCATTTCTCTGATGGCCAGTGATGACAAGCATTTTTTCATGTACCTGTTGGCTATATGCATGTCTTCTTTTGAGAAATGTCTGTTCATATCCTTTGCCCCCTTTTTGATGGGGTTGGTTGTTTATTTCTCATAAATTTGTTTGAGTTCTTTGTAGGTTCTGGATATTAGCCCTTTGTCAGATGAATATATTGCAAAAATTTTCTCCCATTCTGTAGGTTGCCTGTTCACTCTGATGGTAGTTTCTTTTGCTGTGCAGAAGCTCTTTAGTTTAATTAGATCCCATTTGTCAATTTTGGCCTTTTTTGTCATTGCTTTTGGTGTTTTAGACATGAAGTCCTTGCCCATGCCTATGTCCTGGATGGTATTACCTAGGTTTTCTTCTAGGGTTTTTATGGTTTTAGGTCTAACATTTAAGTCTCTAATCCATCTTGAATTAATTTTCGTACAGGAGTAAGGAAAGGATCCAGTTTCAGCTTTCTACTTATGGCTAGCCAATTCTTCCTGCACCATTTATTAAATTGGGTATCGTTTCCCCATTTGTTGTTTTTGTCAGGTTTGTCAAAGATGAGATGGTTGTAGATGTGTGGTATTATTTCTGAGGACACTGTTCTGTTCCATTGGTCTATATCTCTGTTTTGGTACCAGTACCATGCTGTTTTGGTTACTGTAGCCCTATAGTATAGTTTGAAGTCAGGTAGCGTGATGCCTCCAGCTTTGTTCTTTTGACTTAGGATTGTCTTGGCAATGTGGGCTCTTTTTTGATTCCATATGAACTTTAAAGCATTTTTTTCCAATTCTGTGAAGAAAGTCTTTGGTAGCTTGTTGGGGATGGCATTGAATCTGTAAATTACCTTGGGCAGTATGGCCATTTTCACGATATTGATTCTTCCTATCCATGAGCATGGTAGTATGTTCTTCCATTTGTTTGTGTCCTCTTTTATTTCACTGAGCAGTGGTTTGTAGTTTTCCTTGAAGAAGTCTTTTACATTCCTTGTAAGTTGGATTCCTAGGTACTTTATTCTTTTTGAAGCAATTGTGAACGGAAGTTCATGCATGATTTGCCTCTCTGTGTCTCTGTTACTGGTGTATACGAATGCTTGTGATTTTTGCACATTAATTTTGTATCCTGAGACTTTGCTGAAGTTGCTTATCAGCTTAAGGAGATTTTGGCCTGAGACAATGGGGTTTTCTAAATAAAAAATCATGTCATCTGCAAAGAGGGACAATTTGACTTCTTCTTTTCCTAACTGAATAACCTTGATTTCTTTCTCTTGCCTGATTGCCCTAGCCAGAACTTCCAACACTATGTTGAATAGGAGTGGT
>NW_022163029.1:16052-115410 GCF_008728515.1 Papio anubis | reverse complement strand
CATATGTAACAAACCTGCACATTATGCACATGTACCCTACAACTTACAGTATAATAATAATAAATAAAAAAAATGTATCATAAACATATACTACTATTGTTATTTTATTCATCCAAAATACATTTGATTTATCCATATATTTACTATACTCATTTTTTTCAATTCTTGTAGAATCTTGGAGGCTGCATCTGTTTTCGTATTTTCTTTTCTTTCAGCCTGGAGAAGAAATTAATCCAAGAATGGTCATTAACTGATCATTGGTTTTAGATGTGTCTGCAAGTGGCAAATTAGCTCAGATATTGTTAGACAGTGTCTTTATTTTGTCTCCATTATGGATTAAATTTTTCATAGAAAATTGGTAATTAGTTTTCCTTCAGTGTCTTATAGGTATTTCTCACTGCTTTCCAGTTTTCATTATTGTTGTTAAGAATATAAATATCTGTAATTCTTTTTTTTAATTGCCAAAAAAATTTTATTTTTGAAAAGTTTTAAGTTCAGAGGTACATGTGCAGGTTTTTACACAGGTAAATCTGTGTCATGGGTCTTTGTGCATGTTATTTCTTCACCCAGATATTAAGCCTAGTACTCATTAGTTATTTTTCCTGATTTTCTCTCCACTGCCACCCTCCATACTCCAATAGGCCCCAGTGTGTGTGGTTCCCCTCTGTGTCCGTGTGTTCTCATCATTTAGCTCCCACTGTTTCTGATTCTTGTTCCAATGAGGGTACTCTTTTATTCTGATGGCCTCAATATTTTTTGTCTTTAATTTTTCTATAGTTTCACTGTATAGGCTAAGGGATTGTTGGACTTCTTGAATCAGTGGATTGATGTAGTTTATCAGTTTAGAGAAATTCTCAGTCATTATTTCTTCAAATATTGCCCCCTTCTTGTTTCTTATTCTGCAACCTCAATTAAACTACGGGTATATCTTTTCATTACATCCCTTATATCTTTATCATCTCTTACAAATTTTTTTTTAGTCTTTATGGCTTTTATCATGAATAGTTTCCTTTGACCTATCTTAAATTCACTAGTATTCTTTTGGGTGTGTCTGATCTGATGTTAATCCCATCTAGTGAGTTGTTTATTTTGGCCATTGATCCTTTCCATTCTGCAAAATTCAAATGGATTATTTTGCAACTCTGCAATGTTACTCACATAGCTTCCCAGTTTTTGACATTTTTAGGTTTGCACCTTTTATATCCCTGAGCCTAACAAGCACAGCAGTGTTTAGAGTTTGAATCAGAGGATTCCAATCTTTAGATTTTCAGCAGATGATCTATTTTGTCTCTTGTTTCTGTTGATTCTGGTTCATCTGGTTTTGTCCAGAGGAGAGGAATCCTATGATTGTTTCCTAGACATATATTTGAGAAATTATTAATGCAAACTTAATACCTAGAGTGTTGACTTTCTTCAGAGAGAAATTTTCATTGCCTCTGACAGGGATCTGAGGTTTATGGTCCAGGAACCTCAGTGTTTCTGTGTTTCTGAGTAGTGTTTCTGTGGGTCACCTAGGCAATCCTCTGAATCTTCTCAATCCATAATTCCATATCAGACTGGAGACTCTGAGGGAACTAATCCCACACAAAAGATTTTGCGTTAGGATTTCCTCCTTGGCAGGAGTTGAACTGTGACACATTTGTTCTTCCCTAGAGTCAGTCAACTGCCTTACCTTTCAGCTGCCTCCAAAGCTTCAAGGCACAAGCAAGAGACCCTCAAGTTAGGAAAAGAGGCTCCAGCAGTGATGCACATGAGAATATTAGGACTTCAGCACTGTCTCCTTTACCTCTTACCATTTGACAAATATCATTCCATGTCTTAGTTTCTCTTTCTGCATGGGCATGTGTCCTGGGCCAGAAATGGTTCAGGTTTTCCTCTTTGAGCATTAATCCTCTCATGTTTTAAATTAGTCATTTTATCTCTACTTATTAGACACCTGATGTTTTTCAGTATAGCCTTTTGAATTTTACCTAGCTTTAAAAAAGCTTTATTTTTTAATTGTGATAAAATACACATAAAATTTACTATCCTAACAACTTTTAAGTGTACAGTTCAGTAGTGTTAAATACATTTACATTGTTATGAAATAAATCTCCAGAACTCTTTTTAGTCTTTTTTGCTTAAGAGATGGGAGCTCACTATGTCACCCAGGCCAGATTCAAACTGCTGGGCTCAAGTGATCCTTCTACTTCAGTCTGCTGAGGACCTGGGTCTATCAGATCATGCCACTGCACCTTTTAGTCTTACAAAACTGAAATTCTATGCCTACTAAACAACAAGTCTTCTCTTTCCATTCTCCCCAGCCCCTGGCAACGATTCAGCTCTGTCTCTGATTGACCACTCTAGGTACCTCATCTAAGTGGAAACATGTAATATTTGCCTTTTTGCAACTGGTTTATTTCACTTAGTATAATGTCTCAAAGGTTCACCCATGCTGGAGCATGTGTCAGAAATTCCTCATGGCTGAATAATCCATTGCATATATATATATATACACACACACACCATCTTTCATTTATCCATTTACCCATCAATGGGGACTTGAGTTGCTTCTGTGTTTTGGCTGTTAAGAGTAATGCTGCTATAAACATGGGTTTACAAACACCTGTGGAGACCCTCCTTTCAATCATTTGAGGTATACAACCAGACGTGGAATTTTCAGGTATACAACCAGAAGTGAAACAGGGTAATTTTATTTTTATTTTTTTGAAAAACTGTACCAACAGTTTAGAAGCTGTACCAACAGTGTACAAGGGCCCTTATTTTTTTAGTAGGATGGTTGATTTTAGTCGCCTAGTCAGCTGTCACTAGAAACCATTATAGAATTGATATTTTTCCAAAGGAATTGCACAAGTTACTAACGTAAGAATGATGTTGGCTCAATTGGCTTATGAAAGAACAGTGGCATTTTTGAATTGTTTCAGATGTTTTCTAAAGACATAGAATCTTATACTCAAGGGGCAAAAAGGACTCCAGGTTTCACTCATTTTAACTTCTCCATTTTAAAGATGAGAAAACAAATGCCGTGAAGAAAGTGATGAGAAAAAGAGCTTTATGAAGGAGATTAGGCTTTACGTGGTTGCCAATTCTCTTTATTACAAGTAATGCAAGTGACGTTGGCTTAGGGTTTTCATTTGCTGGCTCTATTTGTTGGTCTTAGCAAGTCCGAGGGAACATAACCCATAATCAAAACATTCTGACTCTAATGTGATAAAAAGTTATTGAAGCTTGTGGACAAGGCCAAGCCTAAGATGAAATATTTCCACCCCCAACACAAGCTCCAAAACAAAGTCTCAATCCTTTAAAATGTTTTGATACACTTTTGTACATCAAATTTTGTATATACTTATGTAGATAAAATCTTAAAAAGAGACTAACAATTCTACCTTGATATTTTTCCTTTCTGATGGATACTCTAGTCAACTTTCTAACATGTTTAGACACTGAATCTTAAAATCAGGAAGACATTATTCCTGTCTGTTCTAGATGGGATCCAAGTCCCATTTAATTCACACGACTAGTATTACAGATAAAGGAATTAAGATCCTGCGATGCCTGAAAGCATTACAGTGGAATTATGCTTTACATGATTTGGCTTCGAATGATCTATATTTTATAATTCTTATTTTATTCTTAAATTTTCTGGAGCTTAGTGTGTGTTTGCTATCTGGAACTTTTCAGTATGTTCTTCCCATGGGTAAAAGCAGCAACAATAACATTTGGAAAGCTCTCCTTCTACCCAATTTTTTTTTCCCTACAGAGAATGCCTCCTTTTCTTCACTTTTTCAAAACAGCACTAATGACTATTAAAGAACATGTTATTTTTGATGACATTCTCATGCCATTTACAAATGGAAAACATCCCATTTCTATCTGGTATAGTTTCTCACAGACTGTGTGAATAAGTCATTTTATAGAACTGCCAAGTTCTGATGGTGCTGCACATGCATGTGCACACACACTGACATGCACAGGTACACACCCACGTGCACCCACATGCACGCATCCCCCACACCCACACACCCACACATACACGCATGCACATACACATACACGCACACACACCCCCCACATCCACCCCCCACACCCACACGCATACACACACGCACACACGTGCACACATTCACATCCACACTCACCCGCACACCCACACCCCTGCACTCACTCGCGCGCGCGGCCCCCCGCGCGACCTCCCTCCGCCCGCATGCGAGCATACAAGCACACCCACACGTGTTTACATATGTGATTAAAAGAACCTAATATTTGAGGAAAGCTTAATATTTGTATCTATGAGAAACGAGAGATACATTACTCTAATAACTTTAACCTGATAAAGCTTCCATACGTATTTACAAAGCTGTAATATGAACGGGGAATGTCTAAGCAACATGAAAGCAGCATGGTGCATTTACATGCAGTGTAATGTGGTGCCAGAGTTGCTCTGAGGCTGAGGGGAGAGCTACAGGCAGCTACTACCTGTTCAGGGCAGGTAGCTAGAGCACTTGAATTTCACACAGGTCCTAGGAAGTCAACTTTCAACTGAGACATCAAAGTGTATCACCTGCTTCTTACAGGGGTCAGTGCCTATACTGTCCAACTGACTCCCAGCAGTACTTAACAACTACATGCCATTTTAAGGGCTAGACAGAGAAGGCATTTGCTGGAATAAATAGAAGTGCTCCACAGTCTGAACAAAATGACCCATAATTAATTTCAGTTCCATTCCCACACAAAAATTCAAACCTTAAGGAAGGAGCATAAATAGTTCAGTATAAAAGTATTCAGCTTCTTTAGGTCATGGTTGGGGAATCAGCACAGGCTCTCTAATGGTGTGTTAGAATAAAACACCAGAGTGTGTTTCCCAGGGTATTTTCTTTAGAGTAAAAGAAAACAGAATTGAAAATATATTATCAGTCTGTAATAATATACACTATCGGGAAGTAGAAAAATGCAGTGCTTCCCAATTCACTTTCACATCTTGACTCACATAGAAATTTAAAATTATTTTAATGACACACCTGGTTGCATTTGGCCAGAGGTGATTGGCCTGGTTCCCTGCTGGTCACCTCAAAAGCTGAGATCAATATTTCAGGTATTATTGCAACTCCTTCCCAGTCTACCAGAATTCCATGGCTCTGGTATGGTCTATTGAATAGGTCCTGTCAGAGTTAAAACTGTGTTCTAGGTGTTCTCCTAGGAGCTTTATGTATATTAACTAATTTAATCTTCACAAAATCTGAGACAGACAAGATTATCATTCCTGTTTTATACGATATGTTAACAGAGATAAAAACGTTAAAAAATGTGCTCCAATTGCTGGTAAGTGGGATAGTTGGAAGTTGAAATAAAGCAGAGTTCAAATCTCAGCTATGCCAGTGTTTGTGTTCTTAGTCATTATTCTGGATCCAGAAGTACAAGCGATTGAAAAATACCACAATAAATCTAATTTGGGTCTCACCAGTCACAAGGGGCCTTATACTTGTGAAGCCCAACAGTACTGGGTATTTGTGTGCCTCGTGGTAAACTACACATCTGACCTCATTGTTCACAGTAGATGTCAGTCTTTGTGGAAAAAGAATGTCTCAGGGGAGCTATCTAACAACATAGGAATGATAAAGTAAGGGTTGGAAAGAGATAAGAAAGATTAACTAACTTCGGAAAAGTTTACTGTAAAATTTGTTGCCACTGAAATAGGTTTAAAAATTTAAAACATAGTTTCTAGAAATTGGACACTTTCTACCAAGTAGGATGCTGATATTTGTGATAGCTGCTCATTTGAGTCTGCCCAGCACAGGATGGCCTCTTCTGTTCCACTGTCCTGGCTTAGATCAGTCAGAACTGAGACTGAAAATAACAAAATATACTTCTGGCTTATACTTTGGCAGGTAAGCAGCTTAGAAATTGCCACTGCATCCTAACAATAAGTGAAAAGCTGAACAAGTGGAAAAATCAGCAGCCCTGCTTTGATCTGTCAGAGAAAAGAGGTCCCAGGACAATCTGCTGCCCTCAACATTGGATAGACAGGAAGATACAGGGAATCACACAATTCAGTGGAGCAAATAACATGACAGGAACCCATGACAGGGTAGGGAAATTGCAACTGTATCTGAATTGCTGGATGCTCAAAGTGAACAACTCAGGGTTAAAAACTCCAGGGGGACCCTGTCATAGAGGGAACCCCACACTTTTATTAGTTTTACCCATAGATGTACCAGGTTCTCACAGTGGATATTAGAGAAAAATCCCCTCCTCCTTTTGACAAGAGGAGAGAAACAAGGAATCATTTTGAAAAATACTAGAACATTCAATCCTTCTTAGCAAAGCCTTTTCTCAGGAGAAGCTATTTTACATGAGCCTAACCTACCTGAAGAAATCCCTCCAGCTCTCTCTAACTATTCTGTCCTACCTAAGAAGGGCAAAAAAACTAAGAAGCTCTAGTGAAGTTCACAAACTCACTAAAAGACTGGAAACTATTACAGGACTATGGAATGCTTTTCTTTTTCATACCTTACCACTACATTACCATGTTACCATGGGCCTGTTTACTACAGTTCTTTTTACCTAGTACATAATGTTCACCTTTTAACAAAAATCATAAGGCATACTAAGGGCAAAAACACAGTTTGAAGAGCCTCAGAAAGAATCAACTACAGTCAGATAGGGAAGGAATGTTGGAATTATCAGTCCAGGAGTTTTAAAAAGAACCTAAGTGCTTTCTTGAGAAGTAGACAACATGCAAGAACAGACGGACAATGTAAGCAGAGAAACAAAAATTCTGAGAATGGAAAAGAAATACTGAAAATCAATAGCACTGTAACAGAAATGAAGAATGCCTTTGAATTGCTTATTATTAGACTGGACACAGCTGAGGAAGTCATTACTGAGCTCAGAAATATGACAATTATTAGACTGGACACAGCTGAGGAAGGAATCACTGAGCTCAGGGATATGACAATAAACTTCAAACGCTAAGAAGCAAAGTGAGAAAAGACTAACAAAAGCCAGAACAGAATGTCTAAGAACTGTGGGACAACTAGAAATGGTGTAACGTGTGTAATGGAAAGGAAGAGAAACAATATTTGAAGCAATGACAACTGAAGATTTCCCCAAATTAATGTCAGACACTAAACATCAGATCCAGGAGATGCAGAGAACACCAAGTAGGATGAATACCAGAGCAAAACATATAGGCATTTTATCTTTGAACTATAGAGAATTGAAGATAAAAAACCTTGAAGGAAGCCAGAGGAAAATACCCTGCCCTTTAACGGAGGAAAAATAAGAATTACATCTGATTTCTCCTCAGAAACCATTTGTGTTAGTCTGTTCTCACACTGCTAATAAAGACATACCTGAGACTGGGTAATTTATAAAGGAAAGGAGGTTTAATGGACTCACAGTTCCATATGGCTGGGGAGGCCTCACAATCATGGTGGAAGGCGAAGGAAGATCAAAGTCACGTCATACATGGTGGCAGGCAAGAGAATGTGTGTAGGGGAACTCCCCTTTATAAAATCGTTAGATCTCATGAGACTTACTGTCATGAGAACAGCATGGAAAAGACCCAGACCCATGATTCAATTACCTCCCACTGGGTCTCTCCCACGACATGTGGGAATTATGAGAGCTACTATTCAAGAAGAATGGGGTGGGGACACAGCCAAACCATATCACCATTCAAGCAAGAAGAGAGTGCCATGAAGTACTTAAAGTGCTGAGAGAAGGCCAGGCATGGTGGCTCAGGTCTGTAACCCTAGCACTTTGGAAGGCTGAGGCAGGTGGATTGCTTGAGCTCAGAAGTTTGAGACCAGCCTGGACAACAGGAAGAAACCATGTCTCTACTAAAAATAAAAAAATTAGCCAGCTGTGGCAGCATATGCCTGGAGTCCCCAGCTACTTCAGGGGCTGAGGCAAGAGGATTGCTTGAACCTAGAAATTCGAGGCTGCAGTGAGCTGGGATGGTACCACTGCACTCCAGCCTGGCTGACAAAGTGAGATCCCGTATCTTAAAAAAAAAAAAAAAAAAAAAAAAATCATTGAGAGAAAAGAATCCCACCAATGAGAATTTTGTACCCTGCAAAGTTAGCCTTCAAAAGTAAAGTAAAAATATTTTCTAAAACAAAAAACAAAGGAAATTTGTTGGCAGTAGATATGCCTTGTAAAAAATGCGAACAAATTCTTCAGACAGAAGGAAAATGATAAAGGTCAGACACTTATCTCTACATAAAGTAAGGAAGAGCATCAATGGATTTTCAACTGTTATGAGCAATTATACACTGACAAATTGGATAACTTAGAAGCAATGTATTCATTCTCTGGCATTCTTTAAGATTGAATCATGAAGAAATAGACAATCTGAACAGACCAATAATGAGTAAGAAGACTGAATCAGTAACTGGCCAGGCGCGGTGGCTCAAGCCTGTAATCCCAGCACTTTGGGAGGCCGAGACGGGCAGATCACGAGGTCAGGAGATCGAGACCATCCTGGCGAACACCGTGAAACCCCATCTCTACTAAAAAATACAAAAAACTAGCCGGGTGAGGTGGCGGGTGCCTGTAGTCCCAGCTACTCGGGAGGCTGAGGCAGGAGAATGGCGTAAACCTGGGAGGCGGAGCACTCCACCTCTGCACTCCAGCTCGGGCTACAGAGCGAGACTCCGTCTCAAAAAAAAAAAAAAAGAAGAAGACTGAATCAGTAACAAAAATCTCCCATAAAAGGAAAGCCCAGGACCTGATGGTTTTACTGCAGAATTCTACCAAACATTTAAATTACTAATACCAATTCTGCTCTAACAATTCTGCTTGAACTATTCTAAAAAATTGAAAAGGATGGAATACTTCCAGACTCATCTTACTAGGCCAGCATTGCCTTGATACCAAAGATAGACAAGGACACGACAAAACAAAAAAGACTACAGGCCAGTATCCCTGATGAACATAAATACAAAAATCTTCAATAAAATACTAGCAAACCAAATTTAATGGCATATTAAAAACCTCATTTGCTGGGATCAAGTGGGATTTATCTTGGGGATGCAAATATTGTTCAACAAAATCAATAACAGAATGATGCACAAGAAACATATCATTTCAATGGTTGCAGAAAAACTGTGACAAAATTCAATATCCTTTCATGATAAACTCTCAAGTTGGATATGTATAAAAGAAATGGTTTCAACATAATAAAAGCTGCATGTGATAAGCCCACAGCTAACATGCCACTTCTATTCAACATAGTATTGGAAGTTCTAGCCAGAGCAATTAGTTAAGAAAAATAAATAAAATATATCCATATTGGAAAGGAAGAAGTTATATTTTCCTTGTTTGTAGAGGACATGATCTTACATACAAAAAACCCCGAAGATTCCACCAAAAACTGTTAGAACCTAAATAAATTCAATAAAGTTGCAGGATACAAAATCAGCATACAAAAATCAGTGGGGTTTTTATACACTAATGGTGAGCTATCTATCTAAAAAAGAAATCAAGAAAACAATCAAATTTATAATAGATACAAAAGTACATAGAAATCAATTTAACCAAAGAGGTGAAAGATTTCTACACTGAAAAGTATAAAACACTGATAAAAGAAATTGAAGACACAGATAAATGGAAATATATCCTGTACTAATGAAATGGAAGAATTAATGTTGCAAAAATGTCCATACCACCTAAAGTGATCTATAGATCCAGTGCAATACTTATCAAGATACTAGTGACATTCATTACAGAAATAGGAAAAACAATGCTACAATTTGTATGGAACCACAAAAGACCCTGAATAGCCAAAGCAATTTTGAATGATAAGAACAAAGCTGAAGGCATCACACTATCTGACGTCATAATACACTATAAAGCTATCGTAACAAAAACGACATGGCATTGGCATAAAAATAGACAAACAGACCAATGGAACAGAATAGAGAGCCCAGAAATTAATTCACATGCTTATACCCAACTGATTTTTTGACGAAGATGTCAAAAGACAGCTTTTGGCATCTTTGACTGGAGAAGAGACAGCCTCTTAGATATATGATGTTAGGAAAACTGGATAGTCACATGCAAAAGATTGAAATTAGATTCTTATCACACACAAACATCAACTCTAAATGGATTAAAGACTTAAGTGTAAGACCTGAATCTATGCAACTACTATAAGAAAACATAGGGGAAAACGTTTATGACATTGGTCTAGGCAATGATTTTTTGAATATGCCCCCAAAAGCACAGACTACAAAAGCTAAAATAGACAAATGGGATTTTATCAAACTACAAATCTGCACAGCAAAAGCTCAACATCACTAATCATCAGGGAAATGCAAAGTAAAACCACAGTGAGATTTCACCTCATACCTATTGGGATAGCTGTAATCCAAAACAACAACAAAACAAAAACCCCCAAAAGACAAGTGTTGGTGAGGATGTAGAAAAACAGAACCCACACACACTTCTGGTGAGAATGTAAATTAGTATAGCCACTTTGGAAAACAGTATAATGGTTCTCTCTAAAACTAAAACTAGAACTGTCATATGACACAGCAATCCTAGTGTCATATTTATATTCAAAGAAAACAAAATCAGTATTTCATTTTTTTGAGACAGGGTCTCTCTCTGTTGCCCAGGCTGGAGTGCAGCAGCATAGCAGGGTTCACTGCAGCCTCGACTTCCTGGGCTCAAGTGATCCTCCTTCCTCAGTCCCCCAAGTAGCTGGGACTACAGGTGTGTGCCACCATGCCTGGCTAATTTTTTTGAATTTTAGTAGAGGCAAGCTCTTTCTATGTTGCCCAAGCTGGTCTTGAACTCCTGAGCTCAAGCAATCCTCCCACCTCAGCCTCCCAAAGTGCTGGGATCACGGGTATGAGCCACTATGCCTGACTGAAATCAGCATTTTGTAGAGATAACAGCACTTCCCATGTTTATTGCAGAATTACTCACAATAGCCAAGACATGAAATCAATGTAAGTGTCGATCAATGGATGAATGGGTAAAGATGTGGTATATATACACAATGAGATATTACTCAGTCATAAAAATAGATCCTATACATGACGACATAGATGAACCTAGACAACATTTTGTTAAAGTGACATAAGCCAGGGACAGAAAGGCAAATATTGCTTGATATCACTCATATGTGTAAGCTGAAATAGTTGATCTCATAAAAGTAGACAATAGTATGATGTTTACCAGGTGCTAGGAGGTGATTGGAGAGGCATGTCGGGGGATGAAGTTGGGGAGATGTTGGTCAAGGGATGCAAAATTTCAGTTAAAAATAAGTTCAAGGGATCTGCTGGTGATACAACACAGTTAACAATATATTGTATTCTTGAAAAATGCTAAGAGGGTGGATGTACATTTTTCTTACCACAAACATAATAACTATGTGAGGTCATGCACATGTTAATTAGCTAGATATACTCATTCCACAATGTATATATACTTCCAAACGTCATGTTGTACATGAGAAATATATATAATTTGATATTTCAATTAACAAAATTAAAAAAACTGTAGAGCATTGAGAATAAGTGAAAGCAGGATAAAACTTAAACAGATAACTGTCCAAAATAATAGCAACAATGTACTCAATTATGAATGCTTGTGTACACATAGGCTTATTATGTATGAGTGAAGCAAATGACGATACAGGGGACAGGAGGGAGGAATTAGAAATATTTTGTTATTATAAGGTATTTGCAGTATCTATGAAGCAGCATAGTGTTACTGAAAGCAGACTTAGATTAGTTGTCAATGTAAAGATGCTCTTTGACTTATGATGGGGTCATGTCCCAGTAAACCCATCATAAATGGAAAATTTCATAAGTCAAAAATCCATTTAATACACCTAACCTACTGAATATCATAACTTAGCCTAGTCTACCTTAAATGTGCTCAGAATGCTTACATTAGCCTATAGTTGGGCAAAATTAACACAAAGCCTAATTTATAAAATGCTGAATAGCTCATGTAATTAATGAAGTTACACAAATTCAATACATACTGAATATATATATTTACTATTGTAAAGTTGAAAAACTAAGTCAAATGCATATCTTCTGTATGTTGTAAACTTCAGGGCAACCACTAGTAAAGTAAAAAGTATTGATATGCCAAGAAAGGACAGAAAATTAAAACATAAAATACTCAAAACCACAGAAGGCAGAAAAAGTATAGAAGACGAAAGTAGGAATGAAGCAAGGAATAGAATACCGTAACAAATACAGTAGATATTATTCCAACTATATCAATAATCATTTTCAATGTCAATAATCTAAATACACAATTAAAAGACAGAGGTTGTCAGAGTGGATGAAAAAACAAGACCCAACTATATGTTCTCTACAAGGAATCCACTTTATATTTAAAAACACATATAGATTAAAAGTAAAGGGATAGAGAAAGACATACCAAGCTAATACTAATCAAAGAAAGCAGGAGAGTACTGTATTAATTTCAGATAGAGCAGACTCCAGGGCAAAAAATGTTATCAGAAAGAAAAAAGGGCATTACATAATGACACAAGGGTCAATACTCCAAGAAAGACAACAATCCTTAATGTGTGTGTACCTGACAACAGAGTGTCAAAATACATTGGGCAAAAACTAATAGAATTGTAAGAAGAAAGAAAATGAATCCACTGTTATACTTGGCTACTTTAATACCCCCCTATCAGAAATAGACTGAGGCACTATTCATAGCCACTCTTGGGTCTGGACTAGGGTATGTCTTGCCAATCTAAACTCCTTTGTGCTGTGCCAATGGCTCCAGAATTTAGGGTAACAGGTAAAATATTTCTTTCTTCTATTTGCCATATTAGAAAAAATGCATCTGTATTGCTTCACAGTTTCAATTATGTTTCCAAAAAATCTCGACTTTCACATTTCAACCTGATTTCTAAATAGCACCTTTTATTGTAGCCTTATCCTTTTATTTAAGTTAGAATAAAGGTTATGGGAAAATCCACACTGGATACATTCCTTCCAGATCCCCTCCTGGTAGTATCAAGCCCCAAAATTGCTTTTCAATCAGGGTTTTATCAGCCAGCTTTCTCTGACTCCACTGCACTAGCAAACTATCCCTATATCTCAGTGTCTTACAAACAAAGGTTTATTTCCAGCTTGCCTTGTTTGTGGGTAAGCTCTGGCCCTGCTATGCAGGCCTGCTCACTCTAGCACTCGTGCTGAAGGAGCCATTCTTCCTCCTACGGGGAGAGCAACAGAAAAATGATAGAACAAAACCTGCCTCTCTCATTGACTGTATTGTTAGTCCTTAGCCCTGCTCTCTCCTTTATGCTCATTTCCGTGAAAACTATTTAGAACCTAAAACAATTTAACTGATTCGTCTTTGAACTTTAGCAGGCTTTCTCAAACCCTAGATTAATAAATGCCTTTGTTCCTTTCCTTTTTCTAAACTATGTATGTGTATATATAATTTTGCTGTTATCCTGATTTTATTACCAGTTTTTTCTTGACTGTTGTCCCTCCCAAAGTGGGAGGAAACAAATGCTGCTGTGCCTTTGATGCAGGAAAGAGTGAAAGTGTTGAACAGCCTTCTTACAGATGGTGCAGAACATTTTATCTTGTTTCTAGGGTGCTAAATTTTGGTTTCATTAAGTTCCTTTTTCATATCTGTACCATCTTTAGTACTCAGAAATCCTTTATAGAAATGCTCTATAGAAATAAATTAATATAAACATAGTAGATAACATCCATTTTCAGCCATAATCTTAGCAATTGGCTTTGCTTTAAATGCTCATTTAAAAATATATTACTACTTTTTATTCAGCCACAGACACTTAGAACAAGATTTTGATTGTAGGTTCTTTACCCAAACCACCTGAGCTTCACAATCCCCTCAGGATAAAAGCAGGAGAATTTCAAATTGTGACAAACCTGCTACAGCCCTTTTGTGTGACATATCCTAGGAGAGTATCAGTGAAGAATGTGCAAGGCATCTATGAAACGTATAAGTACATAGAAATGTTCTTCTCCAAGGGTCTTGTCTAGGGTGTTTGCAGTTTTAGTAGGGTTACACACTTTCTGCCTTCATATTATTTTCACCTTTCATTGAATATCTTTTAAAAAGTCCTCCTAAATTCACACTTAGCCTAATAAACAGCTTGGCTGCTGGTGTGTGCACAATTGCTCTCTGAAGGTTTTTTTTTTTGGGGAAAGCAACAATTTTCAATGCTCTGCAGGATTAAAAAAACACAAAACTTTAAGGTATGAAATACTTTAGTTATATAATTTATAGACACTAAATTTATAGCCTATGCATTTTATGTTTATAGATGCATATATATGTATATAAAAATACATATATATATATAATATCTATTTTAAGTTTCTCAACTGGTGTTTTTGTGACTCAAATAGATTCATAGAATGTAA
Organism: Papio anubis; assembly: GCF_008728515.1. Lineage (NCBI taxonomy): Eukaryota > Metazoa > Chordata > Mammalia > Primates > Cercopithecidae > Papio > Papio anubis. The sequence goes on along the minus strand of NW_022163029.1, from coordinate 101,020 downwards.
TTCAGGGTGATCTGTTCCAATGCATTCCTCTCAATCTAAACCAGGACATGAAAATAATGCTTTCTAATAGATTTTGAATAACAAGTATAGAGTTTACCCCATTCTGTTTTATCCAAGGTTCTATTCTGGTAGTCTAATTTAAAGTCAATATATTACCATAAATAATTGTTTGTGAAACTTTATTTTGTAAATTACATCGTGTGTGATTTCAAACGCATTTTGGCTGGACAAAAAGCTGATACTGTGATTGGTAGGAATATGTAAGTGGCCAATACTGCCACCTAGGGGTCATCTATCTGATCTGGGTGGATTAACTACCTACCTCAATTCTCATCCTGGGAACCCGCGGGGGGCATTGAAACAAGTCCCCAGCCACATCCTCTGATTTGAAGACATGCAAGACGCTAGTTGGGAACACTACTAAGATTTGGTTCTGAGATACTACTAACACTACTAAGATTGGTTCTTATCTATTAAGATAAGGTTCAAGATTTGGAACCTCCAAATCTTGATTCCTTATCCTCTGACTGCACAGAATGCCCTGTTCTTGCCTGGTACATTGTTCTTAACTGTTCAAAATGAAGAGCAGAAGCACCACAGGGTATTGAAATCTTTTTGGTGCTGACGAATAACATAGCCATGATTCTGTAAGAATTGGAAGCCCATATTCAGAATTTTAAGCAAACTAGGACATTTCGCTACTTAAACATCATTTTCCCCTCCTCTTTCCAGATAATGGATGGAGAAGAAAATAGTTGCATCAACATATATCAACATCATAACTGTAATGTATCTGATGGTTGTGACAAATTATAGAATAAGAATGTAAATAATTTATATGCAATGGTAAATTTAATGTGTCAACTTGACTGGGCCACGGGGTGCCCAGACATTTTATCAAACGTTATTCCAGGTATGTCTATGGGGCTGTTTCTGGATGAGATTAACATATGAATCAGAAGACTGGGCAAAGCAGATTGCCCTCCCTCATGTGTGTGGGCCTCATCCAATCAGATACCTCAATAAGGCTAAGTGGGAACTCTGCCTGCCTGACTACCTTAAGCTGAGACATTGGTGATTTCCTGTCTTTGGACTCAAACTGAAAAATTGGCTCTTCCTGTTCTCAAGCCTGTTAACTTTCAGACTGGAACTTATACTATCAGCTCTTCTGGTTCTCAGGCTTTCATATTCAGGCTGGAACTGTACCATTGGCTCTTCTGGGTGTCCAGCTTGCTGATTGCAGATCTTGGATCATTTCAGCCTCCATAATTGTATGAGCTAACTCCTTATGATAAATCTCTCTCCATATTTATACATCCTATTGGTTAAGTTTCTCTGGGAGACCCTTGCTAATACATACTACTACTCAGAATCTCTTTTCTCTATCTATGTCCCTGTCTCTATCTCTTCTATGTCTTTGACATATATAAACTGTTCTCCACTATACTGCCTCTCAGCTGCTTGTTCTTTGTCTGGCTAATACTATACATTAATTCAGATTTCAGCTTTGATATCACTCCTTGATAACTGTCTCAGGCAACTCATCTTGGATAGGGATGGGTGCCCCTTCTAGTGGTTCCCATGGTCTCCTCTGTCTTGGTGCTTATCTCACTTCATTGTAATTTCCAGTTTATTTATATGTATTCTTTCATTAGACTATTAGCTCCTTCATACCAGACAAGAACTTGCTTACTGTTTTGTTTCACAAATCCAGCATAGTGCTTGACATATACTCACTGCTTAACATATATTTGTTCAATGAATGAATGAACAAGTGAATGAAGAGTTTGGTTTCTATGAGGACCAACGTAATTTCTTTTATCCTATTATTAAATTAGTGGTGCAGATGGCATAGTTTACTTTAGGAATGCAAGCTAATTTATAATCAGTTGATTTTATCCAAGTAGGTTTTGAGATACTGAAAATGTTATCTGTTATTTTTGCCTATTGACATGCATGTGTGTCATTTTCATGAAAACCTGAAAGAAAATGTACTAATATTTGCAATTACTACTTCTATCTGTTCTCAAAACCATATGCCTTGATATCACAGTTATGGTCTCTCCCATCTATTCAGCAGGCAAGGCTATTTCTGATGAAGGGAGAACAAAATCATTCTGGGGGCTGAGCCTACCTTGAACCTAAATTAGGTGGACTAGAATGTCCTGTTCAGGGATAAGCACCTGACAGTGTTGGTGATGGAGTTGTGGCAGCTGTGAGTCACCTCCCACTTCCCATACCATGTCATATTTATTCCTATAATCCATCTTGTTTCTCAAAGACTAGGTTCATGTTTAATTTGAAGACTGCTATAAGCATTTACTTTAAACAACTACTTCCTCAAGAGAAAAAGTTTGATGAAATTACATTTTTTTTTTTTTTGCTTTTTAATTAGCAAATTGGTAAATGTGAGAAAATACTATTCCATCAGTGTGATTCTCCAAGATGTGACCCAAAACATTTGTCCACGAATGTGGACAGAGGTAATGATCAGGAATGTTGAATCACTTAAGCAGTAACAGTAAATCACTTTGCCCCAACGATTCAATGATGTTAAAGGCTTGAGAGAGTTAGGAAAATAAAAATGCTACCTGGGACAAGAAGTCTTTAATAAAAGATGTGGCTGCTCATACAACTTGGCTGTGTGTAGCTTATTAACAGCGAGGCTTTCTTGTCACATATAGTGCTCTCCTACAGTGGAACATTGAATGTGTAGGTTTTGATTGAGTGGAGAAGGTGCAGTGAAGGAGGCTAATAGTTCCTGGGGTTCTGAGACCTGGGTGCTTAGAAGGGTTATGAAGGTTAGAGACTGTCATTAAAGGCAGATGCGGGAACCAGGGTGTTAAAGAGAGAATGAATGAGGAGCTCCTGTTCATGCCACTATGCCTTGGGGTTGGATAGGCCAACTCATGTGCTTAAAATAATATCCTACAGCCCAATATGATGAAGTTCTAGTCTCTTGGCAACAAGCACAAAGATCCCTGTAAGCATTTCTATTATTTTAAACCATCTCTGGACATCATTGTTAAAATGGAAAAAAAAAAAAAAAACCCTGACCTTTTGCATTGCACCCTGTATAAGCTTGAAGCAAAAATAATATTTTGAATTTTCTTTTTCTGATTAGATTCTGGTTTTGTGAAAATGCTTTCCAGTTCTTTGTATAGGGTTGCCTTTTCTGAAGCGTGTAGGCTGGAATTAAAGATAGTGATATCTCACAGCCTACTTCTCCATAGTTACAAAAGTGTGACCACACAGAAAAGATGTGCAGACATTCTGAAGTGCACAAATTCTATCCTGTCAACATTCCAACCTTTCCCAAGGCTCCTGCCAAGAAAATGCATCTAAGCAGGCAGGATGGACCCACATGCCAGCTCTGTGCTGTCACTAGTCCAGTTTAATCAGACATCTCCCGACTAATTTACATTTGGAGATTTTTTTAACTCATTAAATAAATTTGAATAAAAACCTAGCTTGTCAATTCTTCCATTCTGTGTTTCTGTATAACTCCTTGAAGTAAAATGTAGCTTTGGAAACAAAGAGTATTTGTTTGATTATTTACAAGTGTGTATGTATGTTTTTTTTAATGGATTATTTTAGTTAACCTGGTTTCCTGTCATTTCTATTCTCCCGAGCCACGGCTGCGGGTATGTTTGGGGGATGCGTGGTAGGTGCTAGTTGTGTGTGTTCAAGTGATACCAGGATATGAAATGGGCCAGGAAAATGAGCTTTCTAAGAGACTGCTTGCAGAAATTTATGTCCATTGGCCCTGGGTGAAGTGGTGGACTCATGTCTAATCTACACTTGAGCTTCTAAAAGGGTTGACAGCTGTGGCAGGAGCACAAGGAGAGCTCACTACCTTGGGAGTGGACCTCCTGCTCATGGGCTTTGTTGGGCTGAATGTGGTCCCTAGTGTACAGAGTCTTCTGTTGGGGTGAGCAGACCACAGAACAGATTTGGAAGGTCTTTGGGTAGAGTCAGGAACGAGCTGGAATACAGATGCAACTCCTGTCCCCAAGGGAACGTTGGGTGTTAGAACACCAGTAGCGGGGGTGTGAGAAGCGCCTCTGAAGATTCTCCATGAGAACTCTACCACTGTAGGGTCAGCAGGTTTAGCAAATAAAAATCAAGGATACCCAGTTAAATCTGAATTTCAGATTAATAACAAATACTTTTTAGTCATATGAAAATGTTATTTGTTGTTTTTCTGAAGTTCAAATTTAACTGGTTATTTTGCATTTTATCTGACAACTCTACCAATCAGAGAAGGTTGGATTTCAACATTGGCCAGTGGATCACAATGCTAGCTCAAGATGGTATTTTTTTTTTGAGGAAGAAATTTACTGCCGTGTTCCTGTCCTTTTCTATTTGGAGGGGTCAGAAACTGAATTAGAAAGAAAAGTGAGGCAGAAGTACAAAGAAAAACAGAAGCAGCCAATCCCCAGTCCCCTCCCTGCCCCAGCCCCTCCTAAAGCATCACATTTGAGCTGGGAGAGGGGGGCAACTGTGAGCAGTTGTGACTGCTTCGCTGTGATAGGTCCATTAATTACAGACTTGAGGATCTTCTATTTCTGAAGAAAAATAGAAATGTCACGAGACTGCTTGAATTTATATCACAGGACCAGGGAGAGACTGGGGCCCCACAGAACACTTTCCACGGGACCATAGGAGAAAAAGTTTCGTGATTATTATCTCCTCAGTTCTTCATGCTGATCACAGTGGTTACATCATTATTGTAATTTTTGATGCCCATGGAACAGGGTGTTAAATGCACCATTTCTGCAGTTTTAGGGCTTCTGAGCACCGAAGCCCCAAAAGTAAGAATGATAGTAACAAGTTTTTCCACATTGTGAAAAGAGGGGCAGCATATGGGAGGTGGCCACAAACCATCGCCCACCTCCGGGACATATCGAATACCAAGGAGTGGTTGACAGGCAGAGTGAAGATTCCTCTGAAAAGCTTCGTGAGAGTGTTATTTCTGCTTCCCCGGCCTCAAAGCAATAGAGAGGTCTTCCAGAGAACCATCCACAGGGTGTTTCTATGTGGGGAAAGGGGAGACTAACATCTCCCTGACTAGCTTCCTTTTGGACTGGATGTTGCTAAGCTGTGGAAACTCAGGAGTCTAGTGCCACCATGGGTCCAGAGCAAGGTGTGCTGAGTTGTTCAGGAAAATGTAAGAGGCATCTTCTGGAGTTCTGGGGATAAGGGTGCAGTATGAGGATCAGTGTCTGACCCTCACATTTAAAAGGCGTCATGGTGGAGGGCTGGCTGGATTTGTTCCTGCTGACAATATAAGAGGGTACTCTGAGAGAGTAATCTATTTCCAGAGTTTGGCAGAACAAGAGTATTGAGCTCCCCTCTGGGCCAGAATAGACTAGATTTGGAAGGATATTCACAAATAACCTGCCCAAGAGGTGTGCCTTCCTCGGGGGGACTTGATAACCCCAGAAGAAAAGGCTGTGGGAGCTGTACCATTGGACATGAGGGCTGAGGTGATGCCACAGGGAAGCAGCTTAAGAGGACATTATTTGGCTCAAGAAGAGGGATCACAGGGGTCCCTAATTGTAAGGGACTCTGAGAGCCCATAAGCCAAGGAATGGAATTTGCATCTGGGCACCAGTCACAATGGGGTCATCAAGACAAGATTATAGTCAAGATAGTTCTTGCTGTCTTCTTTCCCAACTCTAGAGGAATGTGGAAGCATGGGCCAGATATCTGAGAGATAAGACTCTAGTTGATCCCAGCCCCCAATCTTTAGAATCATCCCATTTGGGGTTGCCCTGGATGGTTCCACATAGAAGAAATTCATAAGCAAAATAAGTGACTGTTATGATAAACATATAAATTTGGAGTGTTTGTTACGTAGCAATCCCCAGAGTAGGAAGCCAGAAGCAGCAGAGAGAGAGAGACTAAACAGGGAGAGAAAGGAACCAGCCCCTGTACTGCTGCAGGTTTACCAGCTCTGAGCTGTGTGTAAGGGGAGGCTGTTAAGATATGAGATGAGTGTTTGGATTGAAATCCCACTCTTCTTTTTAAACCTGAAAAGGATACTGCTCCAAATCCCAAAAGTGACAGGAGAAGCCACTGTATTGACTTGATAGACCTTCTTCAGTTGTTGAGAAAGATCTGGTGTACTTATTTGAAATGCAGTGGTAAAAAAAGAAGAGTGATTTTTTTTTTTTTTTTTTTGCCCTACTAAAACCATCTGCTCAATGAACTGGGCACATGAGGCTGGGTGCAGTGGCTCACATCTATAATCCCAGCACTTGGGGAGGCTGAGACAGGAGGATCACTTGAGCCCAAGAGTTTAAGACCAGCCTGGGCAAAATAGTGAGACCCCATCTCTACAAAATATAGAAAGATTACCTAGGGCTGGTGGTCATGCTCCTGTAGTCCCAGCTACCCAGGAGGCTGAGGCAGGAGGATGGTTTGCACCCAGAAGTTCAAGGCTGTAGTGAGCTATGATCACTCCACTGCACTCTAGGCTGGGTGACAGAGGAATAATTTGTCTCAACAAACAGGACACATGTTTATCTTAAACAATCCAGCTGTCTTAAGCAAAGGCAAAAAAAAAAAAAAAAAAAAAAAAAAAAGATTGGGGAATTTTTTTGGGGAGACTTTATATTCAAATATATAAGTCAGAACTAAGACAATCATATTTTTCTGTTTAAAAAAGAAGTGATTAATCAAAGACAAATACCATGTATTCTGGGGGTAAAACGTTACTGTGGGATAAACACGAGAAATGACATTCTGATCACTTTCTCTTTCAAAGTGATTAAAAAGGCGGCTCCTTGGCTAAGGTCATATTAGAAGTGACTGACAAAACTCTGTTGAAGTTGAGATTTAGCATGAGCAAGGTGACTTTCTGCTTTCTACTAAATATTTATGCTAAGTAGCTGTAATATGAGAATAAATGATATTTTTCTCAATAGAGTAGCATACTTATGAGAATCAGATGTAATAATTAGTGTTACATTTTAGTTGAGTCTTAATTCTGTATTATATTTGAAGATCACAGTGTGAAATTTTTCACTATATTTTCTCAATCCTTCACAGCAAGCTCACAAGACAGGCAGAACAGAAATTACCATACTTATTTGAAAGATGCAGAAATTGAGGATCAGGGTGAGTTAAGTGATTTGTGCAATTTCACACAGCTGAGAAATAGTGGGATTTGGAAAGATCTTTTGCCTTTTGATCAGGTTAATGTTTTTTCTCTCATGTCATATGGTTATAGAATATCTCTAAATAGGAGATTATGTGATAAACTGGGGAAGTTATCTGAATATTTAAAGAAGAACCATCAAGTTTTTACTACTTATTTCTAACACCTAAATTATTTCTATGATATAATTTGGGCTTGAGAACAATAAGGGACTTTAAAGGTTATAAAAGACAATTCCTTTATTTAATGAATGAATTAGTAAATGACATTTAAAGAGCACTGTTATATGACAGGTTGTGGGTACAAAGAATAACAAGCCAAGGTCACTACCCTTTGAAAGCTGGTGGAGCACAGAGGAGGAGCTCTTAATATGGTTGGGACCAAGGTGACTTCTTGGCAGAGAGGACTCTTGAGTCTTCAGTGATGAGTCTGGGTAAGCTAGTGGAAGACAGGTGGGAAGGGCATTCCAGGTGGAGAGAACTGTGAAGGCTAATATCCAGAGCCCAGAGTGATGAAATAACTTTCCAAAGATCATACAGTTATGATGCATCAAGACCTGAATTTATCCTGGCTTTCCAGGTTAAATAATATAACTCTTCTTCAATTCACTTTGAAAATGTACAAATAATTACATTCATATCAAAACTCTCTCTGCAGATATTATAAGGATGTCCATTAGAGACCCTGTTCTTTAATATTATGCTTAAAGTTGTAGCAAGTATAATAAGCCTGTAATCCCAGCACTTTGGGAGGCCGAGACGGGCGGATCACGAGGTCAGGAGATCGAGACCATCCTGGCTAACACAGTGAAACCCCATCTCTACTAAAAAATTAGCCGGGCGATGTGGCGGCGCCTGTAGTCCCAGCTACTCGGGAGGCTGAGGCAGGAGAATGGCGTAAACCCGGGAGGCGGAGCTTGCAGTGAGCCGAGATCGTGCCACTGCACTCCAGCCTGGGCGACAGAGCGAGACTCCGCCTCAAAAAAAAAAAGAAATAACCAGTACAGGGGAATCCTATCAAACAAGTATTTAAATTACATGAATTTGGCCAGGCTCGGTGGCTCATGCCTGTAATCCCAGAATTTTGGGAGGCTGAGGCAGGTGGATCATGGGTGAGGAGTTCAAGACCAGTCTGGCCAAGATGGTGAAACCCCGTCTCTATTACAAACTACAAACTACAAACTACCTACCAAAAAAAAAAAAAAAAAAAAATTAGCCAGGTGCAGTGGCTGGCGTCTGTAATCCTAGCTACTCAGGAGGCTGAGGCAGAAGAATCGCTTGTACCTGGGCAGAAGAGGTTGCAGTGAGCTAAGATTGCGCCACTGCACTCCAGCCTGGGCGACAGAGCGAGACTCATCTCAAAAAACAAAAAACAAAACTGAATTCAGTTGCATGCGCTCAGTGAAGACAGAGAGAGAATAACAATTGAAATATTATCTATTTCATCCAGTACCAAGTGTATGGATTGAGAAACAGAGCCCACTGTTTTCCCAGTTTCATTTACTGCATTCCTATCAAAGCAAGAACATCTTTCCTACTGACTGTGATTATCTAGAGTTTAAAGATATATATTGTCTAAATAGTGGAACCACACAGCTTATGTGGGCTTTGATGCATGGGAAGAAAATTATATATTTTAAAAATTACTTTTGAATATATGTAATTAAATATTACTCTTTTGAATATATTTAATATAGATATAAGACACTCTTACAGTATCTTAAGAAGAACGTAAGTTTGTGATTAATATATAGAGTGACTTTCAATATGTTCAACATGGCCAGACCTTTCTTCAGTGTCGGAACTATTTTCACTTCCAAATGAAACAATTATCTTGCTTATAGTGGCCAGTTGTGAAATTCATCTGGACAAAAATGGTTTAGAATGGTTAAGAAAATATTTACAAAGAATGATAAAGAGTCATGCCAATAAATGGAGTAAAGACACAAATATATACAGATATTTACATATAAAAATTGTCATGTTAAATAAGTGGAATAGATTTTTCAAAAAATATGATATAACTAAACCTCAGCTAAAAAAAAAACCTAATAGGCATGATCACATCAAAAATTAAAACTTCCTATTGAAATGAACTAAGAAAAATATTTGCAACATACATGAGAACCATAGGGGTGTGTAGGATATTTATGAGTTGATTTGTGTGGCTGTCCACATTTCCTTCTTTGAAAATGAATTAAATAGGCAGGGGACGTCTGAACTTCTACCATACCCCTACTCTTGACACCCCCCTTCAGAACTGCATAGCTATGTCTGATTGGACAAGGGATGTGAACATAGTTCTAAGCAGGACAATCCAGGCATCAGGCTCTCAACCTCACACATTGGAACATAGAAACACAGACATGTAGCTCGCTATAGTACCTCCAAGAACATTCACACTTCAATTCCTTTTAGACTGAGGCTCAGAGGTGACTTCATAGCAACCCCAAGCCTTATGGACATAAAACCTCATGAATATACAAACAGTCTTATCAAGCAAACTAGTCTATGGAAAGAAGAAAGAAACAGATACGAAAGGAGAAACAGAAGAGGCCAATGGCCTCAGAGCGGAAATAACTGCTTGCCAACTTTCTAGGTCTTGGGAGGCCTTGTTCTACTTTCTAGTTTTGGGTTTCATTAGATTCCCCTTTTCCTAGCTATAAATTCCCGGATCCCTAAAATAGATTAAAGAGGTTTCTGTTCTGAACAACTACATGACCCCTATGACTTAGAGTTAATAAATAAAATGTTTCTTTATGTGAATAATATTTTAATTGTAAAATGGGCAAAAGGCAGGAACAGCAATTTTTTTCCAAGAAAAGCAAATGGCCAATAAACATATTGAAAAAATTTAACCTCGCTAGGATGAAAATGTAGAGTTATTAAAACAATGTGATACTAGGGTTTTGGCCTGTAAAGTTAAGCAAGACTTATTTTTAGGCTTAAGGTTGAAGAGTAGGAAAAAATAAGGGTTCATGTACTACTTGGAAGAGTATACATTGGCCACACTTTTCTAGAAATAAGTCTTACCTACTATCTGATAGAGCCAGTCTACTTCTAGAAACTAAGACTAAACACTGATTGTTACATGGATATAGGTATAACAAAATAGAACTTTTATAGAATTTTTATGATTAAAAATACATACATACATATATCTCTACTTTCTTTTTAAATAGTAATTAGTGATAATATCATGGGCGTATTAGTCTGTTTTCACACTGCTATAAAGAACTACCAGAGAATGGGTAATTTATGAAGGAAAAAAGGTTTAATTGATTCATAGTTCGCCATGGCTGGGGAGGCCTCAGGAAACGTACAATCATGACGGGAGGCAAAAGGGTAGCAGGCACCTTCTTCACAAGGTGGCAGGAAAGAGATTGAAGGGGGAAGTGCCACATTTTGAAACCATCAGTTCTCATGAGCACTCACTATCACAAGAACAGCAAAGGAGGAATCCACCCCCATCATTCAATCATCTCCCACCATGCCCCTCCCCCAACACATGGAGGTTATTAAAATTCGAGATGAGATTTGGGCGGGGACACAGAGCCAAACCATACCAATGGGTGATTGTGCAAAGGTAGGAAAAGTTCAAAATATAAGAAAACAAAAATAGAAGATAAAAATATGATTGTACCACATATATTTCTTTTCCTGATATGTAAGTCTGGAAATAAGTCAGGTTATTGAAGTGGCCATCTAGCAGCTAAGTCTAAGGACCCTTTTTTAGCAGTGTTATTGTGATCTTGATCCTTTAGCTCTGTGTGGCACAATGACCAGGTTCTTGGCTGCTATGCCCCACCCCTTTTCTAGGTTTCTTCTAAATTTCAAACTTTTTTCCTCCTGAAAGCCAACTCTTCCTCTACCATTAAAAAAATATTTCTTTTGCATAAGCTAACGTCTATTTATCCTGCTTGTCTTCTGTTAATAGCTACCTTTATAATTTTTTTTTTTTTCTGATTCTCTCTTCTCTCATCAGTTCTAGGCTCAATCCCCATTGAAATTTATCCTCTTCATTGAACATGTTGTGATTTCAGTCTCCTTGGGAATTTTCATGTCTGGTTTCTCTTCCTGGACCTCTTTCCTACTCTTCTTCCTTTCTCATCTCTAACATGACTATGGAAGATGATTACAATAATGATAAGTCAAGCCTGTGTTTATACTCTTTTGCAATATAACACTGCTGTTCCTCCCATTAAGAAATGATATCCTTATCTTCAGCCCCTCGAATCTTGGCTGGTCTTGTGGTTGGTCTTGACCTATAGAGTGTGGTGGAAATGCAATTATGCGAGCTGTAGAGCCTAGGACTTAGAGGACTGCAAACTCTGTTCTCAGCTTCTTGAAACATTGAGGCTACCATGCTGTGAAGAAGCCCCATCTGACCTTCTGGAGAATGTGAGGCCATGGGGAGAACTGAGGCTAAGCAAGTAGCCAGTATCAATTGCCAGACACATCAGTGAGGCAGTGAGGCCATCTGCTTTTTTTTTGGAGGGTGAGGGTCTTATTATGTCACCCAGGCTGCAGTGTAGTGACACAATCTCGGCTCACTGCAACCTCCACCTCCCAGGCTTGAGCAGTCCTCCCACTTCAGTCTCCCTAGGAGCTGGGACCACAAGTGTGTGCCACCATGCCTGGCTAAGTTTTTGTAGAGACAGGATTTTGCTGTGTTTCCCAGGCTGATCCCAAACTCCTGGGCTCAAGTAATCTGCCCACCTCAGCCTCCCAAAATGCTGGGGTTACAGGCATGAGCCACCAAACCTGGCTGGCCAGCTGCTTTTATATTAAACAGTAGAGCATCTTTCAGCTTCACAGAGGAGACTGGATTTCCACAGTTACACGTGTGATCCCAGGATAGACCAGGAGAAGGACTGCTGAGATTGCCAATCCACTAAAAAATAAACCACAGTTGTTTTGGGCCACAGAATTTTGGGATGGCTTCTTAGGGAGCAATAGGTAATTGATATAATCACTCTATTCAGGGCAAGCATCCTGGAGTATTATTCCCCATTCCCCAACTTCCGACTCCCTGTCTGCTCTATCCCCTATAATCTATGTTGTTAATTCATTTTGCTTCGTGAAATTTCAACAAATATTAAACTATATAGTTATTGCATGTTTACCAGTCTGTGTCCTGATTAAAAGAAGCCCCAAGAAAGATAAAAATCTCTACCCTATTTGCTGTTGTGTCCCTAACACTTCGTAGGATACCTAACAGATAACAGACACTCGAAAAGGGTTTTGTTGGTTTGTTTTTGAAATTTATAAGCATATGCACTTGAATCATATTGTATTCTGTAACCTGCTTTTATGTTAAACAGTGGAGCATGAACATAACTCTGGGGCAATCAGTACTCTTCTACAACATTATTTTTAAAAGGCTCTGCCTTTATTGGGATGTATCATAATTCATTAAAACTTATACCCTATTTTTGACATGTAAGTTGTTATCAATTCTTCACTGTTAAAAAAATACTGCCATGAACATCTTATAAACAAATCTTTGTACATGACCTTAATTATTTTCTTACAATAAATTACTAAAAGTGAAATTGCCTTGTCAAAGGTTGTATGAAATATTCCTAGCCTGTTTGATTATTATAAAAGAAGGTAAAAAATTAGATGAGCAGAAAGAAAATACAAATTGCCAGAAATACTGGTAATTTTATTGATTTATTCATATATTCTTTTTCTAAAATAAACATATGTTACTTATGAATTTTTTTAATGTTAAAAACAAAAAACCCTTTTCTTGTCACTTGTGTTTTCCTTTCCGCCAAAGAAGCAGAAGTATCTGGGAGTGAACTTTGGTTTAAAGCCTATAAGGGGCACATTGAAAGCATTTAATGAATTGCTCAGTCAAAAATCAAGCTGACATTACAGAAATTATACTTTTATTCTTAGTACAAAAGGATCTTAAATTGACTTTCAGATGGAATTCTATATTTTAGCATTAATTGTTTGAGAAGTATGCTATAAATTGGAATAGGTATCATCCTGCTGGAATATGCAGTTAGAATTTGTGCACTGCAGATCTCAGTGAAATATACTTGGCTCTATCACCATCTATTTATTTCAACAATAGCTCTTCTATACATATTATAAGATAACAGGCCTTAATATTTAAATAATACAATAAATAGAGGTTTAATAGAGTTTGAGGCAGAAAGGTACACAAGGAGAATTTTCTTTTCTCTTTCTTTCTTTCTTTTTTTTTTTTTTTTTAATCAGAAAAGACTTGTAGAGAACTTAAAATAATCCAACTGATTTAGCTCTGTTGCGTTGTTTTGTTTCTAGGATAAAGAAACTACTGGGGCAGTCCCAAACAAGCTTTGAGAGTTTGCTGGCAAACTAGTTAGGCTGAGTTCAGTAAAAGAAAACATTCTGTCAAAAGTAAAAACAACCTTTCAATTTATATGATACAGTCTTACAGCTTTACTGTTTCTCCTCACACTTTTTTACTTTTTAAGTCAGTTAACCAGGTGATGAGAATAAACCCACCATGGGGAATATGTTGCCACAGACCAATTGTGTTTTACAACCTAACCAGTTCAATTCTACCCTTTGCTAAATTTTGTTTCTGGTGAAATTTTCAATGATGCAATCTCAGTCAGTTCATAACTGCTTAATACCTCACAACTGACTGTGGAGGATAGTCAGAAACTGCATTTGAGGTTTCCTGTGGAAACTGAGGTGAAAAGGAATGTAACACATGAAAATTACGAAAAGCAGCTTTCCTTTACTGTGAAAATACTCCATTTGGATGATGATTTTGAGTCATTTTGTAAGAACAATGGTGTTCTAGTTTCATAGTTTCTGACTTGGAATGAGTTTTCCACTAAAATATAAAATGTCCAAAAAGGAATTTATGTCAAGTTTCAAGACATGCTAATTTGTTACATGTATTTTTGTTCTTTGAATTATTTGGCTTAATTTTTATTAATTGAAAACATAAAGAGCACAGTAAACTTCTTTTTAAATATGAAAGGATAGAAGGTTAAAAAAAACCACAATTATTTCTATTTCTTCTAATTCCTCTCCTCCAGGCGTTCAGTGTTAGGTATTTCTTGTTTACTGAGATATTCTATGCACATGTAAGTGTATATACATATTCAATCTTCCCCTTTCCCCTCTCTCTTCTTCTTTCTCCCCCTTTCTCTTACCCCTTTCCTTTGTTCTTCACAAATAAACATTTTATATGAATTTTTCTACATATTTTTTCCACTTATATCTTGGGAGATTGTTTTCTATCAATATATGGAGAACAGATTTATTATTTTTCCTTAACCAAGCTTGATTTATTACCCTGTATAATCCTGCATATATTCTTGTTTTTGTTTTGTGTTTAAAGAACACTGTACATTCCTATGAACTATTTTAACAATTAAAATGCTACAAAAAGGATGTGAATGAATAATCTTGCCCCTATTCCTGTTTCCCCATCACCTCCTGAAGGTCAGACCCATATCTCACCCTTGTGTACCCTTCTCCAATATTTCTTTATGTAAATGGAAGCAAACTCTAATCAATTATTTTTCTTTCATTCTTATGTAAAAGACAGTATCTCACATAAATCAGAGCCCTAGCAGGAAACAGAATTCAACTAAGATAGTTCTGCTGAGTAGATTTAATGAAAGGAATTTTTATAGAGGTTAACAGTGTTAAGGAAACAGAAAGCTGAGACACCCAGAGACTAGTTGGAAAATATACTTCCCCTAGACCTAGGAGGGGGGCCGGTAAAAGGGATTATATAGTTACCAGAGCCATGGGACAGCTGGAGTCATGGAGGAAGGCTGCCTCCAAGGCAGTGGTTGTAGTTGTTGTTAGGTGAAATCATTGCCAGGTATTTGGCAGTATGGTGGAGAGAGATGGAAAAGAAATACTCTGACTTCCCTCTCTTTCCACACACCTACCTATGACCCCCATTTACCAAACCCGCTGGAAGGGAGATGGCAAGCAAGCCCTGTATGATTGTCTGAATTGATGCAATTCAGACAGTCATACTTTCAGCACAGAGAGCAAGACAGGGAAGGGGTGGGTGGTGAATTGTCAATCTGGTTGGGGATAAATGGAGAATAGCCAGATACACACTATATGCACTATTCTGAACCCTGCTCATTCCCATTTTTTACAGCTTAAAGATCTTTCTGTATCAGGACTAAAGGAGCTTTCTCATTCCTTTTGTCCATTGCAGAGTATTCCATCTTTATTTAACATAATTTATTCATGCTGCCTAATTACCATAAACACTTAGATTTTTGCCAATCTTTTGGAATGTTGTGGTGGAAAACCTCCTGCACATATTATTTTGTATATGTTCAGCCATGTCTGAAGGATACATTCTCAGAGTGTGATTGTGGAGTCTAGTTTTGGTAACTGTTGCCAGATTCTCCTCTACAGGGATTGTATCACAACACAGTATATGAGTGCCTTTTTTCCACAGCGTCACGGATAGTGCGGTGTTGTTTGAAGTGTTTGCTAAAATGATGTGATAATGTAATCTTGAAATAATTTTTGGGGGCATTTCTCTGTTCTGAATAAAATTGAGCATCTTCTTGTACATTTCAGCAACAATGTGCTTCTCTTCCTATGAACTGTCTGGTTTTGTGATGTGCTCATTTTCCCAGCAAATAGTAATTTTCTTCTGATTTGAAAAGCTCTTTATCAACTAAGGACATTAGTCCTAGGTGGTATTAGTTGAAGATATTTTATCTCAAGTGTTATTATTTTAACTTTGCTTCTCTTTTTTGTTTATTATTATTATTTTTTAGATGGAGTCTTGCTCTGTTGCCCAGGCTGGAGTGCAGTGGTCTTGGCTCACTGCAACCTCCGCCTCTTGGGTTCAAGCAATTCTCCTGCCTCAGCCCTCCAAGTAGCTGGGATGACAAGTAGCGTTTGCCAACACTCCCAGCTAATTTTTTTTGTATTTTTAGTAGATGAGGTTTCACCATGTTGGCCAGGCTCATCTTGAATTCCTGACTTCGTGATCTGCTCGCCTCGGCCTCCCAAAGCACTGAGATCACAGGTGTGAGCCACCACACCCGGCTGCTTCTCTTTTTTAAAATGCAGGTTTATTTCTTGTTTTTATTTTTAGAACCACATTTATCAACTTTTTATGGCTTCTAGATTTTTGAATCGTGCTTAAAAGCCTTACTCAACTACAAGGTTATATATGAATTTGCTCAAACTTTTTTCCAAGTGTTTTTTTAAATCATATTAATTTATAATTTTAATTTATTTATAGTTTATCTTTCTCGTCTCCTTTCTTAGCCTTTTGATTGTTCTTTCAAAGCAACTTAGTTGTTCCAAGACCCTATATTAGATAACCTATGTTTACCTGATAGATAGATGCCACTTTAATCTCTACTAATTCTTTTATTTTAAAAAATCGATTTCTGGACCTTCTAATCTGTACCACTGGTTTATCCACTCATAGACCAGAACCACACTGCTTTACTTATTTTGTGGAGGCTTCACCCTGTGTTTTAGAAGATAAGGCAGATCTCACATCCTTGCTCTTCTTTTTTCACAATTTCCTTGGCTGTCCTTGTTTAATTTCTATGAGAATTTAATAATCAATCTCTTTTCTGGTTTTTTTTTTTTCAGAAAAATCCAAAAACCACCTTTGTGGCATATACATAGGGATGATGTTAAATTTATTAGTGAGTTTATGAGACGTGGACATTTAGATTTTTTTTTATAGACGGGGTGGTAAATTAAAATTCCCAGTGACAAGTTGTTATTTCTTATAGCAGCTTCTGTGGTGTCTGTTGTAGGAAGTTGCTGATTACATTATTTGGTGTATGTATATCCAAACTGTAAACTTCATTATGAGTTATATCCATTATTCTTACATAATGCCCATATTTGTGCTTTTCACCTGAATCTAATAGTGCCTGAAATTATCCATTTTAGATTTTCTTCAAACATCTTTTTTTTTTTTTTCCATTTCAGAATTACTTTGTTCTGGGTATGCCTCTTGGATACAGCATAGAGTTGGTTTTCAATTGTGATCTAATTTGAAAATTGGATTTGTTTGAAAAGTGAATTATGTTTATTTGTATTAATATGGCAGAGTCACTATTAATTCATTGTGCTTACTTTTATAAATGTGAAGGTTTTACATAATGCAGTCTGTTTCATTTGCTTTTGAAATGTGATTTTTCTGATGTTTAGAGCAACATTTTTTGTTCTAAATATAAATAAATGTTTATAGAATATCTCACTATCATGGCCTTAGTTACTTCTTTCTTTTAACAGATTGTTAGTTACTGTGAGCAATAATTCCACTGGCTTACATTATCTGTATTTGTCCATACTTGCTTTTGTATAGCATCTGATTTTTGTCAACAAGATGGTTTAAGTTTAGCATTTACTTTTATATTTTGAAATATGCATATTCTTCCATTCTTGCTTTCTTCTGATATACTTCAACTGCCATCTCATGAAGAGGAGGCAAGCAGTGAGCTTAGTTTTACATTTAAATGTATTCAGTTTCACTGTCATACTTTTTGCCAAAGTTTTGTCCATGATCTTTTGGTTGGTTGATGTTTAAAACCATCTAGTGGTAGTTTTCTCAGGAAATACTCCTATAAATAGTATCCTCTGACTTGTTAGATGTCCAAAACTGTCTGCAGCCTTTATGTTTGATGAGCTGGAAGTTGAAAATAAAATCAGTGTCTCATACTTTGAAGGCTATAAAATCCTTGACTCTATATAAATTCCTTCATTTTATTTCTGAAGTAGGTTTTGCTCCCATCTTGTGGTATTGAATGTTGCTGGATAGAAGCCTAATGGCAGTCTAATTTTCCTTTTCTTATTTAAGTTACTTGAGTGTTTGCTGGGCCATCCAAATAATTTTTCCTTATAATTAAAGTCCTTTACTTGATAAATATCGTTATTAAATATGTTTTTATACTGAATGACCTGAGTCAATTTTCACTAATACACAGTATGCATTTTTAATATTATTGATTGTTTTTTTGAATTCCAGATTTTTTTCTTGTATTCTAAAGTGTCTGTTCTATAGTATTAAGTTAATTTTAATCTTTCAGGAACTCCAAATATGCTTGTTTAAGAACTCTATTTCTTGTCTATCATATATTATTTTCTAATAATTTTATAAAAATTTTGTTTCATTCTATTAATTTTCTAATTTCCATCTTGTATGTGTCTAAATATGCTTACCACAACAACCTTTTCGTCTTGTTCACTTTCTAATTTTGTCTAAATCTGTAATGATTTTCCCTTTTCTTATATTTCCTGTTTATTCCTATTTCATTTCCTCCTATTATCTGTCACCTCCTATTATGATCTTTCTTCATAGTTACTTCATTGAGATTGTACAAATGTATATAGTACAATATTTTGTTACAATTTTCCTGTTTTATGAGAGCATTTTTTTTGGGTAAATTCTTATCTATAGGAAAGTTTTGATGCTCCTTTTCATATATTTTTCTTTCTGTGTGAATTTTATGTGTATATGATTTTTGTCACCCAAATCCAAATAATTTGAAATTTTCTGGACAGATATTTACAGGAATTTTTTATGGTGATAGCAGAGAAAAAGGGAAAAGAGGGGTAGCCCTTCTAGTCCTTAAATGACAGGATCTCTTTTTTGTTGCTGTTTCTTTCATATATGGTGCCTCTGTTATGTATGTCGTCTTGATCTCTCCAAACCTGACTTAGTCTATGAGGATTTTTACCTCCTGTCTGACAAATCCACATATATCTTTTCCTGGCCACTACTGCCAAGAGACACAGATATGGCATTCCAAGGGGATCCTCTCACTTCTAAAGGTACGTTTGTGCTGAGGCTGTCTGGGATCTTCCATCCCTTCATTCTGCTGTCATCTATTTGTAGTTGACCACAGCCAGGTCCCCAGGACTCCTTGTTTCCTGTGTCTTTCCTGTTACCACTTGCTCTGAGGCTTTTTTTTTTCCTTTTTAAAATTTATTTATTATTATTATTATACTTTAAGTTCTAGGGTACATGTGCATAACGTGCAGGTTTGTTACATATGTATACTTGGGCCATGTTGGTGTGCTGTACCCATCAACTCGTCAGCACTCATCAACTCATCATTTACATCAGGTATAACTCCCAATGCAATCCCTCCCTCCTCCCCCTTCCCCATGATAGGCCCCGGTGTGTGATGTTCCCCTTCCTGAGTCCAAGTGATCTCTGCATTGGAAAGTCACAGCTGCTTTGGACAGCACTTACTCTAATTTGGGGTCTAGGGTTTTCTCTGGCTACTTGTCCTACTGAAAATGATTATTTCCATTTTCATTCTTCTGAATGGCTTTTGGAAGTCAACATGGAAAAAGATAGAAGCAAGTAATCCTCACTAAGGATTTAACTCTTTAAAAATCATCCTATCAAATTTGGCATTTGAGAACCTGGTCTCAATAATGCAGAAACACAGATAACTAGAAAAACCATTTAACATAAATAACATTGTTAACAGAAAATCATGGAGGCAATTTACAAAATGTAATTCAGCAGTCTGAATGGATGTGGGAATGAGTAGCAGCTGGTTTGCCTTGATGACAGAGGGTTCTTGCTGATTTTATGAGGAAAACAAACTTGTGTGTGTCCAGGGAAGAATGGACATTTTACAAGAGAAATCTGTGGTTTGTTGGTTACATTCAATGTGAAAAGAAAATAGTCCAAAAGACATATCATGTTGAAGCCAAGCTTTACTGAAAGGAGCAGTGTTTGTATCAGACCACTCTAGATCTCTGCCCACTTTCTTATAGAAATTCAGCCAGACAAGTTAGAGAGCTACATGAATGACATGTTTACTATTTCCATTTAAAGTGAATAAGTACATCATCAATAAAGAATGATCATACATAGTAGATCCCTTTCAAATCATTTTACCCATATAAACTGCTTGTCAGTTTATGGATGGAGACTAATGTGGTTTGGCTGTATTCCCACCCAAATCTTATCTTGAATTGTAGTTCCCATAATCCCCATGTGTCATGGAAGCAGCCGAGTGGAGATAATTGAATTACAGGGAAGATTTCCTCCATCCTGTTCTCGAGACAGTAAGTTAGTTGTCAATGAGATCTGATGGTTTTATAAGGGGTTTCCTCTTTTTCTGGGCACTGATTCTTCTCTTGCCTGCCACCATGTAAGATGTGCCTTTGCTCCTCCTTTGCCTTATGCCATGATTGTGAGGTCTCCCCAGTCACGTGGAAGTGTGAGTCCATTTAAACCTCTTTTGCTTTATAAATTACCCAGTCTCGGGTATGTCTTTTTTAGCAGTGTGAGAATGAACTAATATAGAGACACTCAGAATTACACATCATTGTCCTTATTGCAGAAAGCTGCTTGTTTCAGTAGCAGAGACGGCTTTACATGAAGCTAATGCAGAAACCCTCATATTCATGGGACTGTTCCCAGGCCCAGGGAAGAGCCTTAGCAATGTGTATCCATGGTGGTAATGGCTCTGTAAAGTTCGCAATAGGAAACTATTTTGACATTGATAGATTAAGTCCAAGAGCTTTCCCAGTCCAACTTCGCTTTTTGACTTACTGGAATATTGTTGTGTAGTTTGCCGAGAATTTCATGTATCCAGTTAAATTATTGCTATCCCAGTGTAAAAATGACATCCAGTAATAATTCTACCAACTTTCTCTCTCTTGCCAATTCAACCAGTGTCATGAAAACAAGTGGACTCATTGTATCACAATTTGAATAGAAATATATGGATCGTTAAAGAGAATGAAAGGTTGAATGTATGAAGCCAGAAGCTAGTCATCAGACATATAAAACTATTATAAATAGAAGATTAGATTCTCATGAACACCTTATCAGTTCAGAAGTTTTCTCTGCCAGGAGTAATTGAAAGTGCAGTGTATATAATGAGATACACATTGTACTCTTTTTTTTTTTTTTTTTTAAATGGAGACTGCGCAAAGTAAAATTTCCATAGTTCTTGTGTTTGTAGGAAATAAACTCACAGTAGTGCTATAAATACCAAGGATGTTTATGTGCAAAATTGTATGCTGGCTTTTAAAATCTGTCACTTGTGACTTTCCTCATTATAAATAAATATTTACATTTGCACTTAATTTTGTATTTTAGTTTTTTTTTTTTTCATCCTTTTTCCTAAAGAAGGCTCTCAAAATTATGTGAGCCTCAAGCCCCACAGAAGCTGGAATAGCTTCTGTTCAACAGAATGAAATAAGAATTTCCCATACCAATGACTGTGGCTTCCAACTGGGATGGAGGGGTGCTATCCCATTCCAGCTGCCAGTTCTCAATAGCTTTTGTATTCTGGATTAGTTCGCAAGATGAAAACCAATCTTCAATTTACTTGGGGAAGAGTGGAGGAAAAGGAAAAGGGGTGCCTTGCTGTTTGCGACATTCCTGTTTTTCTTACATAAACGACATCAAATAAGAATGGTTTGAGACTTGATCAAATTCAGCATGACTTAATGCTTACCTTGAATTATATGAAGTGCTGTGGAGGTTCATTTTGCCCTTAGATTTGAGCTAGTGATGTCTCAGCCTCAGACCACAAGCTTCAGTGGGTCCCTAGTATTGGAGAGCCTCGTTAAGATGTCCTCCATTTCCTGGGTTGGGCTGCAGCCAGAGCTGCCATTCAGGCAGGAGCTTTAAGCATAGACTGTAGACCTAGTCATGTGTGGTGTGGGTCTTGATCATGAAAAGCACCTATCTCCTTTTTTCTGGCAGGCCGGGGGGGGGGGGGGGGGGGGGGAGATGGAGTCCTGCTCTGTTGCCCAGGCAGCAGGAGTGCAGTGGCACAATTTTGGCTCACTGCAGTCTCCGTCTCCTGGGTTCAAGCAATTCTCCAGCCTCAGCCTCTCTCGTGGCTGGGATTCCAGGTGTTCTTCACTATGCCCAGCTAATTTTTTTGTAGAGATGGGGGTTTCACCTGGCTGCTCTCAAACTCCTGACCTCAGGTGATACACCTGCCTAGGCCTTCCAAAGTGTTAGGATTACAGTCATGAGCCAGTGCGCCGGGCCACACGTATCTCAATCTTCTGTGAGTCTCACTCTGGTGGCTAGGACTGTCCATAACTGGCAACACCATCTGGAGTGGTCATCCTGAGACTGGACCTGGACCTACATGGTCCTTGGTCTCCCCTCCTTTGTAGAGTGCTCTCTCACTCTCTATCCTACAATCCAATGGGATCTCCCTGGGGCTCTGTGAATAAGCCCCAGTTCCAGGAGGGTGGTATGGCAGCAAGATGATTGCTTCTGCTAGTCTGTGTTAAATAGCTTTCACAGAATTGCATGGGACTGGACAACCAGAATTTGCTGACATGCTTATTTTGGATAACTCTCACTTATACAAGATAACAGATGGGTTTAGGGTTCTGGACTACCATGGGTCTGTTGACCCATGGATTTGAGCCATGTGTTGTGTTGGCCTCTGTCCATCAGTGTTCCCACTGCAATGCTCCCTTTGGTCCATAGTGCCTGAGGGTGGTGGGAGTGGCAGGAGGTATTCTTTATCATGTGTGTTCCCCAAAGCTGGCACCTCATCCCCTCTGCCAGCTCTATGCCAGTGTCAGGCAGTCCCCTGGGGTGGCTGTGCCTATTTCCTCCTAGCTTTTGGGACTGTTGCTCCCCAATACTGAGAGGTCTTTGGGTAGATGTTCTCTCTGAATTGCCTCCTGTTGATGGACATTGAGCTTTCCTGGTTCAGTCTTATGCAGTGATAAATAAAAAAGCAGACATTTCTATGTGAATGGGAATCCTTTTTCCCCCTCTGCTCACAGGTGTGATGGTGGTATTTGGAAGGCAGGAGTGCAGTTGACTTGAAAGAGATCACATTCAAGGAATGCAGTGATTATGGCATAATGAATTCAAGACAAGATGCGGTTGGAAAATGTGTTCTGCATTTGTACTTGAAGATTTTGAACTGTATGCTCAACAATGAATTATTCACATTTCCTGCATACTTTAGATAAGACTTGAATTTGTGCCCATCATCAACTAAGCACAGCAATAACTTGAGAATTGTACAGAGCCAGTAGTTACAGATAATGGAGCATCATTAGTAATGATGTAACCAGCATTAAATGAGGTATTATGCAAATTCTAAGGCAAGAAGATCAATATTGTTTCCATATGAACAGGTTCCAAAGAATTTTGAGTAATAATGACGTTGCTGACTTTTTCTTGAAGTGGTAGAAAGTAGCCAAGAATGGTACGCCTGACAAAAAAAACCACAAAGGGATAGTTCCTGGATCTGAACAAGAAGGGTTGATGCCTGGACACTGTAAAGGATCTTCTCATGCAGATTTGGCGCTAAACAAATATGCAGGTATCTCTTTTCAATCCAGTATTCCAAATCTTCAACAGTATGTCACTATACATCAGAAAGGCTCACCCATTTTTAATACAGTTTTAAATCATGTTGTTTATTTAGATCAGGACCCCACAAAAAAATAGCCTGTGGACTCACACATCCATATGGGTGACCCTGTGGGAAGCAGGACATATGACTAATAAGACCTAGTGTCTGCTATGCATATGCAACACAAACTTTTGAAATTGTTATATCTTGTTCAGGGAGTCCTTCCCTTTTTTTTGATGAAATATTAGCTGCTTGGTCATTCCTATCTTAATTTCACTATATAACACAATTAGAAGCTTATTCATAATGATATAAATTTTATTCTCTAATTGCCTCCAGTTACAACTTTACTATTTGTTAATTGGTACTCTTTCATATAGCTTAGTACTTGTTTATTTATAAATTATTTCACACATATTTACTTGCTGTCTCCAAACAAATTATAAAATCCTTAAATCAGATATTTTAAGTCTTCGTTTCTCAGTGTGAGCAAAAGTAGAATTTGATACATAAGAAATACATAATTGTCAGAATTGGACTATAAATATAAACTGATGTAAAGAATAATGCATGAGAATATGTTTTGATCTTTTACTTTTAATTAAATACAGAGTCTAATTGCCATTACAGTTTGGTTCAATTTGAATGTACTATTGAAAAACATGGGGTAAAGTACCTCATCATACGCTGATGGTAGTGAAAAAGAAGATAAGCCTCATTGCATTAAAAGATACTAATTTTATCCCGTGTTCCTGACTTTGAAAGTCTTGATGGAAGATAGATCCATACCCCCTCCAGTTCAGAAAAACCATCATCACTTATCATGCAGCTGATTTCTATTCTGGTGCAATCAATCTAGTTAATGTCATGTACCACCGACAAGAGTGTTCATGACTCAGTCATCTGGAGGCATTTGAAGGGTTGGTGCAATGACTTGGATTGAAAAATAAATAGAAATAAAAAGACCTCTAGCCTGGATTTTCCTGAAATTTGAGTGGCCTCCCTAGAGCCATAACTCAGAGATGCAGACAGTGAGGTCCTTTCCTTCTGAAGATGACATCACCAACTCACCTACACAAAATGGGTGGGAACAGTCCATGCCTGACTGGAGGTGGGTCCCCTGCTTTCAGCTTCAGCGCAAGAATGGTAGACTTGGCCCAAAGCAGCTAGTTATTTTTTTACTCTACACCTTCCCTGTCCCCTGTAACCTTGCCCCATCTCACTGGACCAAATTTCCCACCAGAGCAGGCATCATGTTTGTCTTCACTGATGTTTCCCTTGCACCTAGCACATGGATGTCTGGCTTGTAGAGGACGTGACTTTCTATTTAATGACAGTCTACTGACGTGGCTGAATTCTTGAAGGCACTAACTTGAAAGTTTGCTATGAGATTTCACTGCATTGAAAGTCTTCTAATGATATCTTGGCCCCTGAGAAGAAAAGTGCAGTATCACTTTGATATACATGGATCAGTGGAAATGAGAAAGATTCATTTATAACTGTTCCCTGGCTTCAGATGAATAAGATAAGATTGTACAAATGATTATGGGGGTACAAAAGGACATAATTTCCCTTTTACTTTATTGTCTATTCTTGTTTTACAGTAATCACTCTTTCCTCAATCTTTTCTCTCTCCCATCTTTTGGTGCTACTTATGAAGTTCTTTTGGCTGGGTCATACTACCTTTCCAATTATGCTTTGTCTAGGTAAGTTACCATTTTTTAGGTACAAAAACCATTACCCAGGGTGAGAGGGAAAAAATAAGAGGACAAATGTAGATTGCTCAGGATTTAGTTTAACACACTTTTTGTCCCCATCACTGGGGTCCTGTCTGTCTTCCCCACCCCATTTCTCTCTCTCTCTCTCCCCTTCTCCATATATATATATACACACACACACACATATAGATATATACATATATACACATATATACATATATACATATATACACACATATAAATATATACATATATATGCATATACACACGTATGCATATATATATATATATATACGTACTTATTACAGGAATACTAAGAACCTCACTTGGGCATCAGTAACCTCTAAATCCTCACAACTACTCAATGATTGAATGAAGGGATACATGCATTGAGCAGTTTGTAGTATACCCTTAGATACCCTTTGGCTTCACATTTCCTCGGTGTTCTGTCAAGAATATTTAGTAACAAATCCATTGTTGTGTGAAATGGCATTTTTAAGCTTCCCTACTTGAAAGACTACGTACCTGACACATTTTGAGCAATTATGGATGCTTTTCTTCACTGGGCTGTGCTTAGGAAGCTTCTGGACAGAGCACATTCTTGTAATTAGATGAATTTGAGTGGATTTGTCTGAAAGCAGCCGAATAAATGACATTCTGCTTGTCATGGTGAAATCTCCTTTAAGCGAGGGGTGTAGGGGGGCTTGTATTTACTTGTCCCAATATTCAGAAGCAGTATGGATATGCTTAATTTGACCTTTAAGCAGACATAGCTCAGGTGCAACTGTCTTTCTTTATACAACTATTTGGCAAACTTTTCCTCTCTCTTGAATAGCACTAATTCTTGATTTCCTAAATGCCTCAGTCATTAAACAATGGTAGGATACAAGAATGCCAAAGAAAATGTGACATTTAATAAATGCCAGTCATGCGGCAGGAATATGGTTAATTTGAGGTATATATTTTTTTCTAGAACCTTATTTCTTACTCCAGGCCAGTCATTTCACAGGTGGATTTGAACACTGTGTGCATGGTGTGATTTCATGGCCTTCCTGGGAGAGCCCTGACTTGGCTCTCCTCTTGCAAGACACCTTTCCCACAACCTGCTAGCTGTTGGATGAAATTTTATTTCAGTTGTTGACACAAGTGTATCTAGGAGGGATTGTACAAAGATATTTTCAAATGCTAGACTTTTGAAGGGTCAGAAAGCAGATTCTAGGAGGTATGGGAGAAAAAGCCTATGGGGGCAGTAATATGAGAAAGATGAGTGAGGCATCTAAAGTGGTGAAAATGAAGCAGAAATGGAATTATGGTAATAATTTCTATGATAGCCACTCCTGGCAAACACAAAGTAGAATCTAGAATTTCTGTCTGCCTCCATGAGCCAGTCATGATGAGGCTCTTAGTCACAGAAAGCCTCACCATTATTATTCATTCAGGTAGAACACATATGCGTGAGATCTAGACAGAAACGATCTCAGTGAACACAGTGTTCTGAATGGCACCGATAGCATGCCTTTGCTTCTTTTGGTGTCCAGAGTATCGAATACATTGCAGTGTAGAGGACTGTGTGCTCGAAAACGAGAAGTTCCCGATAAGCCCTGCTCTTGCAAACAAAGCAGGACATTCCTTCTCTGCAAACAAGAAGGATAAAGGAGCCAGCTGTAAACAGTGGGCTCTGGGAACTGGTCAGTGTTTTACTGATCATGCGAGTCAAGGAAAGGTCAGAGAAGCAACACATGTCCCGTGACTTGGCAACATTCCACAAACGGCTGGATAAAATAAAGCAGTGTGTGCCGTTTGGGGCGGCCGCCATGTATGTCTTGTCCTGTGTTGTCTTGTATGTTCATTCCTTTGTTTAGGAAACACGCGGACCCCAACATTGCAGTATTTAGGTAGGGCAAATTCTGTCTAGAATACCTACTAATCACCATACCCAAAGAGTTGACCTATATTATTGTTTGGGGTGCATTCTTCTCCTTTATGAAAAACGTTCTTGGGAATGCTTGTGTTGATGCAGTGTTTCACGATTCCAACTATTTTGAGGAAAAGGTGCTTTTAAAAATTGGGATACAAGGAGAAAATTGATGCTACACTGAGCAGAATGAATGAGGCAATGACATGTCTTGTGACATTAAACATCTCTCTGTAGGAATAGTTCAGAGTGTTATTAATCATTTACTGTCCAGAACCAGAGAGAGCTTTTTAAGTGTAGATTATCTCTGTGATTTGGGGAATAAATAAGAATAGGAAAGATATTATATAAATTTTTATTTAATGTTGATTATGGATATCAGGAGTTGAGCTCTCATGATCCCAAAAGGATCACAACAATTTACAGTAGAGTCTGCTTTATGATACTTGGAACAATGGATTAAAATTTGCACACAAATATTTTCTCCTATAGTGTTCAATACTAATCAGAAAACTTTATTTGTGATTAACATTGAAAACTATGGGGAAAAATATATTAATCACAAATAATATTAACATTGGGGGGTGGGGCCAAGATGGCCGACTAGAAGCAGCATGATCAGAGGCTCCCATCAAAAAGAACAATAATAGCATGTGAATCCTACAGCGGCAACTGAGGTATCCGGGTTCCGTCATCAGAACTGACGAGGCAACTGGCGTGACCCATGTAGAGGAAGAAAGAGCAGTGTGGTGGGCAGCCCACCTGAGAGCCACATGACACAGGGGAACCCCCACCCCCCAGCCAAGGGAGGTGGTGAGTGAGCATGCTACCCAGCCTGGAAACCGTGCTTTTGCCATGGAACTGTGCAACTCACGGATTGGAAGATCCCACTCATGAACCCACACCACTTGGGCCTATGGGCCCAACCATGGAGCCATGCAGCTTCTCAACAGCCACTCAACTAGAATCTACTTAAGCCTGTTGAGTTCCTGGGGGAAGGGGCAACCGGCACCACAGCCACAGCTGCCTGCTCTCTCAGCCATTTGAGGTACTTGTGGGGAGGGGCAGCAGCCAGCACTGGGACTGATATCTGCTGAACACACCAAGCTCCAACAGCAGGGCAAGGGCGGCAGCCATCTCTGTAGCTCCAGACTGTGCTTTTCCCCTGCTGGAGCCAGAGAGGCTGGACAGCTTGGTCCTAAGAAGCATCCCCTACAGCTCAACACACCAACTGTGGCAGACTGCAGCCAGAGTGCCTCTTCAGGCCTGACCCTGACCTAGCTCTCCTCACTGGGCACGACCTCCCTACAGGAACT
This sequence comes from Papio anubis, assembly GCF_008728515.1. Lineage (NCBI taxonomy): Eukaryota > Metazoa > Chordata > Mammalia > Primates > Cercopithecidae > Papio > Papio anubis. Next base: position 72,564 of record NW_022163029.1, on the reverse strand, counting down.
CCAATCACTCCAGTCGGGCTCAGGGATAGAATTCAGATCTCCCTGGGCCTGAGTGATTAGGGGAGGGGTGGCCGCAGTCTCTGTGGACCAGCAGACTTAGTCTTTTCTCTTCCTAGTTCTGAGGAATCCAGGCAGCCCAGCTGAGTGGGTTTCCCCCCAGCACGGCACACCTCCTCCACCCAGGGACAAAGTGCTTCATTAAATGGGTCCTCCCCACCGTGTCTCTCAACTGGGTTGGCAGACACTTTCTATAGGATCAATCCTACTGGCATCAGGTCGGTACCCCTTGAAGTCAGACATCCTAGAGGAAGAAGCAGGCACCCATCTTTGCTGTTCTCCAGTCTCCTTGAGTGACATCTCCAGGTGCAGCAGTGAACCAGATGAATAGGGACTAAAATGAACCCCCAGCAAACTGCAGCAGCCCTACAGAGAGGGACCTGATCATTGAAAAAAACAAAGCAACAACAGCATCAACAACAAAAGTCCCCACTAAAACCCCATCCAAAGGTCAGCAGCCTCAAAGATCAAAACTAGACTAACTCATGAAGATGATAACGAAAAAATGATGAAAACCCAAAAGACCAGAGTGCCTCTTCTCCAAATGATCTCAATACCTCTCCAGCAAGGGTGCGGAACTGGGTGGAGGATGAGACAGAGAAATTGACAGAAGTAGGATTCAAAAGATTGGTAATAGCAAACTCTGCTGAGCTAAAGGAGCATGTTCTAACCCAACGCAAAGAAGCTAAGAACATAGATAAAAAGTTAAATGAGCTGCTGACTAGAATAACCAGTTTAGAGAGGAATGTACATAACCTGATGGAACTGAAAAACTCAGCACGAGAACTTCATGAAGCATACACAAGTATCAATAGCCAAATCAACCACGCAGAAGAAAGGATATCAGAGTTTGAAGACTACCTTGCTGAAATAAGGCATGCAGACCAGATTAGATAAAAAAGAATGAAAAGGAATGAACAAAGCCTCTGAGAAATATGGGACTGTGTAAAAAGACTGAACCTATGATTGATTGGAGTATCTGAGGAGATGGGGAGAATGGAAAGAAGCTGGAAAATACACTTCAGGATGTTATCCAGGAGAACTTCCCCAACCTAGCAAAACAGGCCAACATGCAAATTTAGGAAATACAGAGAATACCACTAAGATATTCCATGAGAAGATCAATCCCAAGACACCACCATCAGATTCTCCAAAGTCAAAATGAAGTAAAAAATGTTAAGGGCAGCCAGAGAGAAAGGCCAAGTCACCTAAAAAGGGAAGCCCATTAGACTTACTGTGGACCTCTCAGCAGAAACCCTAAAAGCAAGAAGGGAGCGGGGGCCACTGTTCAACATTCTTGAAGAAAAGAATTTTCAATCCAGCATTTCATATCCAGACAAACTAAACTTCATAAGCAAAGGAGAAATAAAATCCTTTCCAGGCAAGCAAATGCTGAGGGATTTCGTCACCACCAGGCCTGCCTTGCAAGAGCTCCTGAAGGAAGCACTAAATACAGAAAGAAAAAACCAATACCAGCCACTGCAAAAACACACCAAAATATAAGGACCAATGACACTATGAAGAAACTGTATCAACTAGTGTGCAAAACAACCAGATAGCATCACGATGACAAGATCAAATTCACACATTACAATACTAACCTTAAATGTAAATAGGCTAAATGCCCCAATTAAAAGACACAGACTGGCACATTGGATAAAGAGTCAAGACCCATCGGTGTACTGTATTCACGAGACCCATTTCATATGCAAAGACACACATAGGCTCAAAATAAAGGGACGGAGGAAAATTTAGCAAGCAAATGGAAAGTAAAAAAAGCAGGGGTTGCAATCCTAGTCTCTGACAAACAGATTTTAAATCAACAAAGATCAAAAAAGACAAAGAAGGGCATTACATAATGGTAAAGGGATCAATTCAAGAAGAAGAGCTAATGATCCTAAATACATATGTATCCAAAACAGGAGCATCAAGATTCATAAAACAAGGCCTTAGAGACCTACAAAGAGACTTAAACTCACACAAAAATAGTGGGAGACTTTAACACCCCACTGTCAATATTAGATCAACAAGACAGAAAATTAATGAGGATATTCAGAACTTGAACTCAGCACTGGATCAGGTGGACCTGATAGACATCTACAGGACTCTCCACCCCAAATCAACAGAATATATATTCTTTTCAGTGCAACATGACACTTATTCTAAAATCAACCAGATAATTGGAAGTAAAACACTCCTCAGTAAACGAAAAAGAATGGAAATCCCAACAGTCTCTCAGACCACAGTGCAATCACATTAGAACTCATGGTTAAGAAACTCACTCAAAACTGCACAACTACATGGAAACTGAAAAACCTGCTCCTGAATGACTCCTGGGTAAATAATGATATTAAGGCAGAAATCAAGAAGTTCTTTGAAACCAATGAGAATAAAGAGACAATGTACTAGAATCTCTGGGACACAGCTAAAGCAGTGTTAAGAGGGAAATTTATAGCACTAAATGTCCACATCAGAAGGCTAGAAAGATCTCAAATCGACACCCTAATATCATGATTAAAAGAGCTACAGAAGCAAGAGCAAACAAATTCAAAAACTAGCAGGAGACAAGAAATAACTAAGATCAGTGCAGAACTGAAGGAGATGGAAACATGAAAAACCCTTTCAAAAATCAATCCAGGTGCTGGTTTTTTGAAAAAATTGACAAAATATATAGACTGCTAACTAGATTAATAGGAAAAGAGAGAATAATCAAATAGACACAATACAATTGATACAGGGGATATCATAACTGACCCCACAGAAATACAAACTAACATCATAGGATACTGTAAACAATCTACGTAAATAAACTAGAAAATCTAGAAGAAATGGATAAGTTCCTGGACACATACACCATCCCAAGACTAAACCAGGAAGAAATCGAATCCCTGAATACACCAATAACACGTTCTGAAATTTAGGCAGTAATTGCCTACCAACCAGAAAAAGCTCAGGACCAGACGGATTCACTGCTGAATTCTACTAGCGGTACAAAGAGGAGCTGGTATCATTCCTTTTGAAACTATTCCAAATAATTGAAAAGGAAGGACTCCTTCCTATCTCATTTTATGAAGCCAGCATCATCTCAATATCAAAATCTTGAAGAGACACAACAAAAAAAGGAAATTTCAGGCCAATATCTGATGATCATCAAAGCAAAAATCCTCAACAAAATACTGGCAAACTGAATGCAGCAGCACATCAAAAACTTATCTACCACGATCAAGTCTGCTTCATCCCTGGGATGCAAGACTGGTTCAACAAATGCAAATCAATAGACATAATCCATCACACAAACAGAACCAATGACAAAAACCACATGATTATTTCAATAGATCCAAAAAGGTCTTTGATAAAATTCAACATTCCTTCATGTTGTTTATTCCATCAATAAACTAGGTACGGATACAACATATCTCAAAACAAAAGCTATTTATGACAAACCCATAGCCAATATCATATTGAATGGGCAAAAGCTGGAATCATTTCCTTTGAAAACTAATACAACACAAAGATACCCTCTGTTACCACTGCTATTCAACATAGTATTGGAGGTTCTGGGCAGGGTAATCAGGCAAGAGAAAGAAATAAAAGGTATTCAAATAGGAAGAGAGGAAGTCAAATTGTCTCTGTTTGCAGATGACATGATTGTATATTTAGAAAATCCCACTGTCTCAGCCCCCAAACTCCTTAAACTGATAAGCAACTTCAGCAAAGCCTCTGGATAAAAAATAATGTGCAAAAATCACAAGCATTCCTATACAACAACAATAGATAAGCAGAGAGCCAAATCATGAATGAGCTCCCATTCACAATGGCTACAAAGAGAATAAAATACTTAGGAATACAGCTAACAAGGGATGTGAAAGACCTCTTCAAGGAGAACTACAAACCACTGCTCAAGGAAATAAGGCAGGACACAAACAAATGGAAAAACATGCCATCCTTATGGATTGGAAGAATCAATATTGTGAAAATGGCCATACTGTCCAAATTAATTTATAGATTCAGTGCTATTCTCATCAAACCACCATTGACATTCTTCACAGAATTAGAAACAACTACTTTAAATTTCATATGGAACCAAAAAAGAGCCCATATAGCCAAGACAATCCTAAGCAAAAAGAAGAAAGCTGGAGGCATCACGCTACCTGACTTCATACTATGAGGCTACAGAAACCAAAATGCATGGTACTGGTACCAAAACAGACATACACACCAATGGAACAGAACAGAGGCCTCTGAAATAACACCACACATCTACAACCATCTCATCTTCAACAAACCTGACAAAAACTAGCAATGGGGAAAGGATTTCCTGTTCAACAAATGGTGCTGAGAAAACTGGCTAGCCATGTGAAGAAAACAGAACTAGACATATCTGTTGACTCAGCAATCCCATTTCTGGGTATGTACCGACAGGAATATAAATCATTCTACAAAGACACATGCACAAGCATGTTTATTGCAGCGCTATTTACAATAGCAAAGACATGGAACCAACTCAAATGCCCATCAATGATAGACTGGATAAAGAAAATGTGATACATATATACCATAGATACTACGCAGTCATAAAAGGGAATGAGATCATGTCCTTTACAGGGATGTGGATGAAGCTGGAAGCCATCATCCTCAGCAAAGTAACGCAGGAACAGAAAATGAAATACTGCATGTTCTCACTTATAAGTAGGAGTTGAACAATGAGAACACGTGGACACAGGGAGGGAAACAACACACACTGGGGCCTGTTGAGGGGTGGGGGGTGAGGGGAGGGAACCTAGATGATGGGTGAATAGGTGCAGCAAACCACCATGGCACACGTATATCTAGGCAGCAAACCTGCACATTCTGCACACATATCCTGGAGCTTAAATAATAATAATAATAATAAAAAACAAAGAATACTTTATTTGTGATTAATCTTGAAAATTATGGGGAAAAAATCAGCACAATCACCTATATTAGTCTGAATCTAGCAATACTTTAGTATATATGTCTTGGGTCAGGGAGACAGAGATTTCCTTAACTCTTTACTGGATCAGACCTTTAATGAGTAGCTATAATTGATAAATTCTTCTAGAATCATTTAACTGACTCATTAACATCAGGATAGCTGGAAATAACGCTTGGAATGATGTGAAGAAGGTGGAAGGAGACTGGAGAGTATTTCTTTTCTTGGAACTACTCCAGGTAAAAATCAAGATGGTTCTCTGTTAAGATGAAGCTTTGCAGAGATGAGTGAGACTGGTAACATACCATGGCAAAAACAATCTTCAGAATCTTAAGAGGGCTTAGAAGTCAATGCTTTGAATTCTTCAGGGAAGCTAATACTGAAAGACTGTCAATTTTGTAAAGAATTGAATCTCTTGCCATTTGAGAAGTCTATATATTATTTTATACTATTGATATCACTTACCATTTTCATAATTTAACATTGTGTCCTGGGGACACGAAGTATACAAACCACTGCTTCTTTAACAGTGCTGTGAACTTCTAGAAGACAATTGTTTTTCTTACTCACTACTGTAACTGTACCATGTAGTTCAGTGTCAGAGTTGTTGCTTAGTAGAAGTTGTCAAATGCATTAATGATTCAATAAAGTTATGATCTAGTTGTGAAATGAGCTAATGTGCGTAAAATAATAAATTACTAATACAAGGAACATGGGCAAATGCCCAATAAAATTGAGAGAATGAGAACATTAGATACTGTTTTCTTTCTGGGATGCTTAAAGAAGGACTTCATGGAGGAAGGGTAATGAGCTAAGCTAAACTTAAATATAAAAATAATTTAAAATACTAAAGGGTATGGAGAAAGGGGAATCCTTATACACTGTTGGTGGGAATGTATATTAGTATAGCCACTATGGAGAACAGTATGGCGATTCCTCAAAAAACCAAAAATAGAAATATATCATCTGCATTCCCACTACTAGGTATATATCCAAAGGAAATAAAATAAGCATGTTGTAGAGACATCTGCATTGCTCTGTTTATTGCAGCACCATTCACAATAGCTAAGGCATGGAATCAACCTGAGTATCCATTAGCAGATAAAAGGATAAATAATATGTGGTACATATACACAATAGAATATTATTTATCTATAAAAGAGAAGGAAATCTTGTCATTTGCAATAACATGGATGGAATTGGAGGACATTATGTCAAGTGAAATAAGCCAGGCACAGGCAAATATTGCATTTTCTCATGGGAACTAAAGATTATTGAACTCACAGAGAATGAGAGTAGAATGATGATTAGCAGAGGTTGGGAAGCACAGTGGGAAGGGATGGATAAAGCCGGGATGGTTAATGGGCATAAAAACGGGATAGAAGGAGTAAGATCCATAGTAGAACAATATGCTGACTATAGTTAATTTATTGTATATTTTGAAATATAGAGTGCAATTGGAATGTTTCTTTCTTTTTTTATTATTATACTTTAAGTTCTAGGATACATGTGCACAACGTGCAGGTTTGTTACATATATATACATGTGCCATGTTGGTGTGCTGCACCCATTAAGTCATCGTTTACATTAGGTATATCTCTTAATGCTATCCCTTCCCCCTACCCCCTCCCCACAATAGGACTAGGTGTGTGATACTCCCCTTCCTGTGTCCAAGTGATCTCATTGTTCAGTTCCCACCTATGAGTGAAAACACGTGGTATTTGGTTTTCTGTTCTTGTGATAGTTTGCTGAGAATGATGGTTTCCAGCTGCATCCATGTCCCTAAAGAGGACACGAACTCATCCTTTTGTATGGCTGCATAATATTCCATGGTGTATATGTGCCACATTTTCTTAATCCAGTCTGTCACTGATGAACATTTGGGTTGATTCCAGGTCTTTGCTATTGTGAATAGTGCCACAATAAACATACATGTGCATGTGTCTTTATAGCAGCATGACTTATAATCCTTTGGGTATGTCCCCAGTAATGGGATGGCTGAGTCAAATGGTATTTCTAGTTCTAGATCCTTGAGGAATCGCCACACTGTTTTCCACAATGGTTGAACTAGTTTACAGTCCCACCAACAGTGTAAAAGTGTTCCTATTTCTCCACATCCTCTCCTGACTTTTTAATGATCGCCATTCTAACTGGTGTGAGATGGTATCTCATTGTGGTTTTGATTTGCATTTCTCTGATGGCCAGTGATGATGAGCATTTTTTCATGTGTCTGTTGGCTGTATGAATGTCTTCTTTTGAGAAGTGTCTATTCATATAATTTGCCCACTTTTTGATGGGGTTATTTGTTTTTTTTTCTTGTAAATTTGATTGAGTTCTTTATAGGTTCTGGATAATAGCCCTTTGTCAGATGAGTAGATTGCAAAAATTTTCTCCCATTCTGTAGGTTGCCTGTTCACTCTGATGGTAGTTTCTTTTGCTGTGCAGAATCTCTGTAGTTTAATTAGATCCCATTTGTCGATTTTGGCTTTTGTTGTCATTGCTTTTGGTGTTTTAGACATGAAGTCCTTGCCCATGCCTATGTCCTGAATGGTATTCGCTAGGTTTTCTTCTAGCATTTTTATGGTTTTAGGTATAACATTTAAGTCTCTAATCCATCTTGAATTAATTTTCATATAAGGAGTAAGAAAGGATCCAGTTTCAGCTTTCTACTATGGCTAGCCAGTTTTCCCAGCACCATTTATTAAATAGGGAATCCTTTCCCCATAGGCATCACGCTACCTGACTTCAAACTATACTACAAGGCTACAGTAACCAAAACAGCATGGTACTGGTACCAAAACAGAGATATAGACCAATGGAACAGAACAGAGCCCTCAGAAATAATACCACACATCTACAGCCGTCTGATCTTCGACAAAGCTGGAATGTTTCTAATGCAAAGAAATGATAAATGATTGAGGTGATGGATACACACTCCAGTTATCCTGATTTGATCACTAGACATTGCATGCGTATATCAAAATATCCCAGGTATCTGATACATATATACAGTTATGATGTATCCATAATAATTGGAAATTTAAAAGTTAAAAAACTAAAATAGTTGTGGGTGGAACATACTATTCTTGCATCAATTTTCCTACTTTTGTGGTGTTCCCTTTTTGTGGGGATTATGGTTTTGTAGGAAAGAATGATATCAAGGTTGGTAAATAGAAATTGTGCATTAAGTAAACCCAAGGAAACATAGAAAACTCGCTAGTAATTTTTGGAGAGATCAATGAGAGAGAGAGAGAGAAATTGGCATTCTTTTGACATAGTGATGAGAACCAAGAACACAGTTAAGTTTGGCTAAGTTAGAATTTTAATAAAGGCTGAATTGTGTATATTCCCCTACAGGATGCCCTGACAATAGAGTTTCCAACCTTATGATGATGACAGTTTACTGGGATAAAACTCTACAGGCTAATTAAATATGTTATAATCAGAGTCAGAGCATCATGTGGTCTAACTAGCTCCACATTTGGAAATGATTTAGGGAGTGGTTCATGAGCTAAATAATTTATATTGGTACAAAGTGGTGACATTAAGCCTGCTTCGTGAGATCGTCTTTGAGTTGCTACCGACCTGTTTCCTCTCACTGGTTTAATCACATGCATTGTAAGTCTTAAGTCATATTGTTGTATGCCCACCAACATTGCTGTCTAGAAAAAACTTTAGACAGGTAAAAGCTAATTTTCCTGGTGATCAGAATAATTTGGTTTGGGTTCGGAGCACAGGGACAAGGATAAAAAGTGTCTTTCTGCAGATTTCGGGTGTAAGGAAATGAATGGAATGCTAGAGAGCCCCGATAAATCTTTACTGAGTATTGTCTCCCATACCTGTTCTGATAGAAGTAAAATAGTGAGACATGACCACAAGGAAGACAGCAACAGGAAAGAGCTTCTGCTTTTTTTTTTTTTTTTTTTTTTTTTGAGACGGAGTCTCACTCTGTCCTCCAGGCTGGGGTGCGGTGGCATGATCTTGACTCACTGCAACCTCCACCTCCTGGGTTCAAGCAATTCTCCTGTTTCAGCCTCCCAAGTAGCTGGGGCTACAGGCACCTGCCACCACGCCTGGCTAATTTTGTATTTTTAGTAGAGACAAGGTTTCACCATATTGGTCAGGCTACTCTCAAACTCCTGACCTCAGGTGATCCACCCGCCTTGGCCTCCCAAAGGAAAAGCAATTGGGAAAAGATGGAATGTATGAAAACTGGAGGCTTGATTTCTCTATCAATAAGTCATGGACTCCCTGTACCTGCCTGGTCATCTGCTTCGAGTTGAATAGCTGAGTGCTCTGAGAAAGGTAATAACCACCTGTTTAGGAAGGTATTTTGCCAACCCAAAGATCATAATCTCTGACAACTTTGGTGAGTTTGAGTTTCTGTGCTCCCATCCATTCTTGATTAGGAAGGTGGAGGAAGTAGGGAAGGTTAAAGAGGATAGAGTGATAGTTAAGGAAATGGCCTGGCACTTTTCCATGGTATTCTGCCCTCAGGAGAAAATGAGAGGGATCTCTGAAATGTCAGAGATAAAGAGATCAAAAATTGGATAACTGTCAAGGATTTTAGACTTTATGCATCATGGTAAAGTTGGGATGACTTTGAAATCTGCTATCATATAAGAAAATGCTATGAAGGTGATACATTGTGCTGGTTGTAGGTTAAGTGTTTCAGCAACAAATACATTAGTTTCATTAATAAACATTATGCAATATCAAATCTATTTTCTTGTGGAGTAGGGAATCAAACGTAAATTTCTAAAGCAAACCACTACTGTGGAACTTTTGGTTCCCACATTCCAGTTCGCAGGTCCAGCATCTCAGCAGCACTGAGGCTGCCGTTCACGGTGCTCCCTCTGCCATTCCAGTCTGCTAGAGGGTTGGATGTGGCCAAATAAAGGTCACGAGAGAAGAACAGGGAATCAACGACTATCTTCTCCTCTCATCTACACAGGTGTGGTTTCAGGAAAGGAGCTGAGATGAAGCTTTATACCACTCTGTGATTTGGATGATTGTATTACAGTAATCCTCACTAATTACCAAGCAGTTAGCTAAAGAAACAACATCTGATCTCTTAAAAATTCTGGAGGGAGTATTCTATCCTTACTCTTTCCACCTACTCCTCCTCTGTGTACTATGATCTAGCTTCTGATTCTGCCACTGTATTGAAAATTTCCCCTCTATTTCATCTATATCCTTCTTGTTTCCAAATATAATGGATATTTTTTTTCTCTCACTTAGACAATTATTACCTCCTTATTAACCTTTATTCTCTCTTGACTTTGTAATAGGTTCTTCTGTTCATCTTTGTTGTTTCTGTCTTTTTCTGTTGGTTTTTCTCTCACTACTTATTCTTTAGATGGCAGCATTCTTCAGGATCCTATCATCAATATACAATATTCTCATCAACTTATTCTCCACAAGTAATTTCAACATTCTTTTTCTCTGCTACCAACCCCTTAAATCACTATCTCCAGCACCGATATCTCCTACCAACTTGAGATGTGTATATCTAATAGCTAATGAGACATCTCTACCTGTATAATATACAAACATCTCAATTCAGTATGACCCCAAATGAACTAACCATCTTCTTCTAAAACCCCACTTAAGAAAAATGATTTTAGTTGGTAGCACTACTATCCACTTAGATAGCTATAAACCGGCAAGTTTTCTATAAACAGTGTGTTTCACATGACTCTTGCAGTGAGTACAAATATATAAAATGTATAGTAATCCTCTAAGTATAATCATATCCCTCACTCCTAGCTGCTTCAAGCAGGGACATTATTCATTCTAGTTTTCTCCCTTCCCTCAAGAAGACTGTGGGGTGTGGTGATCAGGCCTTACTGAACAGCTCTGCAGATTCTATGTTCTGGTACACATTACTTTAGTCCCTATGGCTCCATGGATCACTCTCACCCTGCTGTTTATGGTTATAACCTTCTGTATTTCTCTGCTGTCATGCTTGGCCATTTTCAGATCTGCGATCTCCATGGGTCATTTCTTGGATAGGTACTGTCTCACTCTTCCCTCCAAACACACAACTCATATCCTGCGTATGCTTTTTTCTTTTTCCGTTTCTTTATTTTTTGGGGGCAGGGGGAACAGAGTCTCACTCTGTCACCCAGGCTGGGGTGTAGTGGCATGATCTCGGCTCACTGCAACTTCTGCCACCCAGGTTCAAGCAATTCTCTTGACTCAGCCTCCTAAGTAGCTGGGAATACAGGCGCCTGCCACCACAGCCAGCTAATTGTTTTTGTATTTTTGGTAGAGAAGGGGTTTCACCATCTTGGCCAGGCTGATCTTGAACTGCTGGCCTCGTGATCCACCTGCCTCAGTCTCCCAAAGTGATGGGATTTACAGGAGTGAGCCACCATGCCTGGCCCTTTTTTCTACTCTAAACTCTGAATGACCACCTCACTGAGCTATTTTTTAAAAATTGTTGTCAGAGTTAATGATGTCTGGTCATGGGAAGAGACGGTGTCTGGCTCAGCAGATAGGCAGAGTCTCATTCCGCCTGGATCTGCTGCTGTTTCTGATTCAAGGTACCCAGCATGCAGTATGCATTATGCTAAGTTTGCTACTCAACCTGGCATATATTGACAGATTTTTTACCACCTCATGTTGATAATCTCTCAGAGACTTTATTCCCTGACTTCTAGGTGACACACTAAGATCATCAAAAATTCATAAACTCTAATAAGTAATTATGGCTGAGGTCAAGTGACTTGTTGGGACCCATGACAGTCAGAGGATGTGGCTGGGTGTCCGTATTCCTGCTTCAGTTCATGGTAGTCAAGAAGGTCCCTACTTTCAGAGACCAGTAGAGAGGAACAATCAGAGGGTGACCCTGCCTAAATCACCCAGCACCCAACACTGTCATCTCTATCCCAGAAAAATAGGAGTTCCACAGTTCTGAAGTTAAAAGAACTCTGAAAACTAAGAAGTTCTCACCAACCATTTGGCAATGAAATCTGACCTGGCTTCAGTTCCTTTAAGGCAGAACTGAACTGGACTGAAATGAAGTTACCTCTTTATTGATGTCACTTGATATGAATACTAATACTTCATTGAAGAAATGTTAATATGTTTGAGTGTGGAACTGGTGTAGACCCTCCTGCCTGTGCTGTGAAATACATTATATGTATATACATACATTATATATGTATATGTATGTATATATATAATATATATAAGTGTGTGTGTATGCATATGTGTATATATATTATTTGTATTAAACCTGAAACTTTCCATATCCTGAAACACTTCTGAATATATGGATTTCGGATAAGAGACTGTGGCTGTCCTCTTTTTTTTTTTTCACTTTTATTTAAGTTCAGGGTTACATGTGCAGGTTTGTTGTATAGGTAAACTTCTGTCATAGGGGTTTGATTACAGATTATTTTGTTACCCAGGTATTCAGCCTAGTGCCCATTAGTTATGTTGTTTAATACATATTTCTGATTTCTCATTTTTGGCATTTTTCACATGACCAATCATCAAGTCCTGACAATTTTAACTCATTTCTAGAATCTTTCTCTTTGCCTGTATTCCTGCTGTCAATAATTTAGACGTGACTGCAATATGTGAGTAACTAGGGCAGGCTAATAATTTGGGCTACTTCAGACCAATATTATCTAATTAATAAGATGATCATTGTGTAAAACAAACAAAACCCCACAGAGGCAGGGACTCCTGGTAGCTGTAGGATTAGTCTCTCCTGTATTGTCCAGAGTAATTTAGCCCTACCCTAAGTTTGTGTCCCCATCTAGTAAAATGAAAGCCCTGCTCCTGACTGAACCTCCACTCATTTAGTAAGCATGACCCCTTGAGATGTGAGCAGTCTTCCTTTTCACTCCAGTTGTTTTATTAAATAATTCTTTCTAAATGCATATACTTCTACTCCCAAAAGGAGGTTGGTAAATCTAAGGTGCTCCACCATATTTAACTTGCAGCATTGCTTTCATGCCAGTAATAGAGTGTGTCTGATGGGCTCTCTCTTTTTTGGCATTGATCTTGTTCAGCTTTTCATTAAATCATTATGGAGCTATTGAATGTTTCCTAACTGGCTTCTCTGCTTGTGTTTTCTCCCGCTCAAGTCCATCCTCTCATAGCCACAAGACATAGCACAAATTTGACCACACCACACCTGGGCACTAAGGTGCTAAATATCACCCCTTTTCCTACAGGTTGATATATGAACTTTTTATTATTATACTTTAAGTTCTAGGGTACAGGTGCACAACGTGCAGGTTTCTTACATATGTATACATGTGCCATGTTGGTGTGCTGCACCCATTAACTCGACATTTACGTTAGGTATATCTCCTAATGCTATGCCTCTCCCCTCCTCCCTCCCCACAACAGGACTCAGTATGTGATGTTCCCCTTCCTGTGTCCAAGTGATCTCATTGTTCAGTTCCCACCTATGAGTGAGAACATGCGGTGTTTGGTTTTCTGTTCTTGTGATAGTTTGCTGAGAATAATGGTTTCCAGCTGCATCCATGTCCCTAAAAAGGACACAAACTAATCCTTTTGTATGGCTGCATAATATTCCATGGTGTATATGTGCCACATTTTCTTAATCCAGTCTGTCACTGATGGACATTTGGGTTGATTCCAAGTCTTTGCTATTGTGAATAGTGCCGTAATAAACATACGTGTGCATGTGTCTTTATAGCAGCATGATTTATAATCCTTTGGGTATATCCCCAGTAATGGGATGGCTGGGTCATATGGTACTTCTACTTCTAGATCCTTGAGGAATCGCTACATTGTTTTCCACAATGGTTGAACTAGTTTACAATTCCAGCAACAGTGTAAAAGTGTTCCTATTTCTCCACATCCTCTCCAGCACCTGTTGTTTCCTGATTTTTTAATGATCACCATTCTAACTGGTATGAGATGGTATCTCATTGTGGTTTTGATTTGCATTTCTCTGATGGCCAGTGATGATGAGCATTTTTTCATATGTCTGTTGGCTGTATGAATGTCGCTTTTGAGAAGTGTCTGTTCATATCCTTTGCCCACTTTTTGATGGGATTGTTTGTTTTTTTCTTGTAAATTTGTTTGAGTTCTTTGTAGGTTCTGGATATTAGCCCTTTATCAGATGAGTAGATTGCAAAAATTTTCTCCCATTCTGTAGGTTGTCTGTTCACTCTGATGGTAGTTTCTTTTGCTGTGCAACAGCTCTTTAGTTTAATTAGATCCCATTTGTCAATTTTGGCTTTTGTTGTCATTGCTTTTGGTGTTTTAGACATGAAGTCCTTGCCCATGCCTATGTCCTGAATGGTGTTACCTAGGCTTTCTTCTAGGGTTTTTATGGCTTTAGGTCTAACAATTAAGTCTCTAATCCATCTTGAATTAATTTTTGTATAAGGAGTAAAGAAAGGACCCTGTTTCAGCTTTCTGCTATGGCTAGCCAATTTTTCCCAGCTGCATTTATTAAATAAGGGGAATCCTTTCCCCATTTCTTGTTTTCTCTCAGGTTTGTCAAAGATCAGATGGTTGTAGATGTGTGGTATTATTTCTGAGGGGCTCTATTCTGTTCCCATTGTTCTATATTTCTGTTTTGTAGTACTTAATGCCATGCTGTTTTGGTTACGTAGCCTGGTAGTATAGTTTGAAGTCCGGGTAGCATGATGCCTCCAGCTTTGTTCTTTTTGGCTTAGGATTGTCTTGACAATGCAGGCTCTTTTGGTTCCATGTGAACTTTAAAGCAGTTTTTTCCAATTCTGTGAAGAAAGTCATTGGTGGCTTAATGGGGATGACATTGAATCTATAAATTACAGCAGGCAGTATGGCCATTTTCATGATATTGCTTCTTTATCTGTGAGCATTGTATATTCATTTGTTTGTGTCCCTCTTTTTTATTTTACTGATCAGTGGTTTTGTAGTTTTCCTTGAGGTCCTTCAGATCCCTTATAAGTTGGATTCCTAGATTATTTTATTCTATTTGGAAGCAATTGTGAATGGAAGTTCATTCATGATTTGGCTCTCTGTTTATCTGTTACTGCTGTATAAGAATGCTGTGACTTTTGCACATTGTTTTGTATTCTGAGACTTTGCTGAAGTTGCTTATCAGCAAAGGGATTTTTGGGCTGAGGCGATGGGGTTTTCTAAATATACAGTAAATCTGCAAACAGGGACAATTTGACTTCTTATTCTCTAGTTGGAATACCCATGATTTCTTTCTCTTGCCTGATTGCTATTAGGCACAACCCTATATTTGAATAGGAGTGGTGAGAGAGAGGCATCCTGTCTTGTGCCAATTTCCAAGGAATGCTTCCAGTTTTTGACCATTCAGTATGATAGTAGCTGTGGGTTTCTCATAAATAGCTCTTATGATTTTTAGAGATACATTCCATCAATACGAATTTATTAGCGTTTTTAGCATGAAGGAGTTTGGATTTTATCAAAGAGCCTTTTCTGCATCTATTGAATAATATCATGTGGTTTTTGTCTTTTGGTTCTGTTTTATATATTTGGATTATGTTTATTGATTTCATATGTTAGACCAGCCTTGCATCCCAGGGATGAAGCCCATGATCATGGTGGATATAAGCTTTTGATGTGCTGCTGGATCCGGTTTGCCAGTATTTATTGAAGTTTTTGCATCTGATGTTCATCAGGGATATTGGTCTAAAATTCTCTTTTTTGTTGTCTCTGCCAGGTTTTGGTATCAGGATGATGTTGGTCTCATAAAATGAGTTAGGGAGGATTCCCTCTTTTTTCTATTGATTGGAATAGTTTCAGAAGGAATGGTACCAGCTCCTCCTTGTACCTCTGGTAGAATTTGGCTGTGAATCCATCTGGTCCTGGACTTTTTTTTTTTTTTTTGTTTTGGTAGGCTATTAATTGTGCCTCAACCAGAGCCTACTATTGGTCTGTCAGGGATTCAACTTCTTCTGGTTTAGTCTTGGGAGAGTGTAAGTGTCCAAGATTTTATCCATTCTTTTTTAGATTTTATCCTTTTTCTTTTAATTTATTTCATTAGAGGTGTTTGCAAGTATTCTCCGATGGTAGTTTGTATTTCTGTGGGTCTGTATGGTGATATCCCTTTATCATTTTTAGTGCGTCTGTTTGATTCTTCTCTCTTTTCTTCTTTATTAGTCTTGCTGGCGGTCTGTCAGTTTTGTTGATCTTTTCCAAAATACCAGCTCCTGGATTCATTGGGTTTTGAAGGTTTTTGTGTTTCTATCTCCTTCAGTTCTGCTCTGGTCTTGGATTGTTTCTTGCCTTCTGCTGGCTTTTGAATCGTTTTGCTCTTGCTTCTCTAGTTCTTTTAATTGTGATGTTAAGTTGTCAGTTTTTAGATCTTTTCCTGCTTCTCTTGTGGGCATTTAGTGCTATAAATTTCCCTCTACACACTGCTTTAAAGTGTATCCAAGGGTCTGGTTTGTTGTATCTTTATTCTCGGTAGTTTCAAAGAGAACATCTTTACATTTCTGCATCCCATTTCATTAATACTTTTAGTAGTCATCGGAAGCAGGTTGTTCGGATTTCCATGTAGTCAGTGGTTTTTGATTGAGTTTCTTAGTCCTGAGTTGGATTTTGAGTTACTGTGACTGAGACAGTTTGATTTATAATTTCTGTTCTTGTATATTTGCACAGAGAGTGCTTTACTTCCCAATTGTAGTGTTCAATTTTGGAATAAGTGTGATGTGGTGTTGTGAGAAGAATGTATATTCTGTTGATTTTGGGGTGGAAGTTCTGTAGATGTCTATTAGGTCTGCTTGCTGCAGGTTTGATTTCAATTCTGTATCCTTGTTAACTTTCTGTCTGTTGAGAGTCTGTCCAATGTGGACAGTGGGGTGTTTAAAATCTCCCCATTATTTTGTATGAGAGTCTAGAAGATCTCTTTGTAAGTCTCTAAAGGACTTGCTTTATGATCTAAGGTGCTCCTGTGTTAAGTTGCATATATGTTTGAGGATCAGTTAAAAAAGCTCTTCCCTGTTAAAGTTAGTCCTTTTACTACTATCTTAATGGCCTTCTTTTGTCTCTTTTGATCTTTGATGGTTTAAAGTCTGTTTTATCAGAGACTAGGATTTAACCCCTGCCTTTTTGTTCTCCATTTTGCTTGGTAGATCTTCCCTCCATCCCTTTATTTTGACCTATGTAGCTAATGTCTGCCATGCCGGCTGGTCTCGATATGATGGATGCCGACTCCCCTCACCAGCCCTGGCACCTGCTGACCAATTCTGACTTGCTGCCCCTATTGCTCGTGAGGAAACTCCGTGGTTCATGGAACCTCGGCTGGCGTGAGACGGGAATCTCCGCAGGCATGTAAGTTTACTGAACGGTGACAAACACCGGCCATTGACCAGCCAGGAGCCATGGGGCCACTTTCCCGGTGTTGGCATGTCCTCAGTTTCCCGCCAGCTGGAAATTCGCTACGCCCACTTCCCAGGGTGATGCTGCAGCAGCTTCGGCTCTGGTTGGGCTGCCACCGACCAGCACCCTCTCCGACCGCTAGTGAATGAACCTAGCCCTCAAGTTGAAAAACCTGCAAGAAGCTCAATGACATGGTGTCAAACCCTACAGCTCCCAGCACTTTGAGGGAAGCTTGAACAAGAGCGGGATCTAAGTCTCAGGAGAATTGAGAGACCATCCCAACTGGCATGGTGACTTAGTCTCTACTAAAAGAAAAAAAAAAAAATACAAAAAACTAGCCGGGTGAGGTGGTGGGTGCCTGTAGTCCCAGCTACTTGGGAGGCTGAGGCAGGAGAATGGCGTGAACCCGGGAGGTGGAGCTTGCAGTGAGCTGAGATCCGGCCACTGCACTTCAGCCTGGGCAACAGAGCGAGACTCCATCTCGGAAAAAAAAAAAAAAAAAAAAAGAAAATGCAGAAATCACCCATCTTCTGTGTCGCTCACGTTGGGACTTGGAGGCTGGAACTGCTCCTATTTGGCCATCTTGGGCGCCCCCCACCTTTTTTTTTTTTTTTTAACAGAACACAAAGGCCTTTGCTGATCCAGCCTTTGCTTATCTGTCTCTTCTCATTTCCTTCTTTGAGTTTTATTCTTCAGCAACTTAAAACTACACTTCTTGCTGTTTTTATATCCATTCTCTTGTACTTGTTTTCATTTCTTCCTGAAATGATGGCTTTTCCCCACCCCCAATCTTCTGCTACAAATGGGTATTACCTCCTTTAGGAACCTCTTCCATTCCTCCTAGAATAAGTTAGACCCCCCATCTTTGGTGTGATATTAAAAATATTCTTGTGGGCTGGGCACAGTGTCTCATGCCTGTTATCCCAGCACTTTGGGAGGATGAGGCAGGTGGATCATGAGGTCAGGAGATCAAGACTATCATGGCTAACATGGTGAAACCCCATCTCTACTAAAAATACAAAAATTAGCTAGGCTTTGTGCTGGGTGCCTGTAGTCCTAGCTACTTCGGGAGGCTGAGGCAGGAGAATGGCGTGAACATGGGAGGTGGAGCTTGTAGTGAGCCGAGATTGCACAACTGCAACCCAGCCTGGGAGACAGAGTGAAACTTCATCTCAAAAAAAAAAAAAAAAATTGTATATAGAGTGGGCATTAAACTGTTATTACAATTATCTGGTTAAATATTTTGCTTAAGCATATACAAAAAAACATTGTAGTTAAAACCAACTTTATATCCTGTTCCTAGATCAATACCTAGCAAATAGTAACTTACATACAGTAGGTACTTATTGAAATGAATATTGCATAAGGGCATTATTTTTACCTTATAGAGGAGAAAGCTGGGGCCCATAGATTATACGACTTGTTGTAACTGCTATTTGTGTTGCTTTTCCATATATGGCAGAGGCTGGAAGCCTAGAAACTACATTTTCCAGCAGAGTTTTTGTTTAGTTTCCTTTGATATGAGACTCTTACTTGGGATTAGATTGGAAGGCAGAAAGAAGGTAGAAGTTACTCTTTTGGCTTTGGAATGGTGCAGATTACTACAAAAGTGATAGTGATAGAAGCAGGAAGTGTGGGTACCTGAAGCAGTGGAGAAGGGGAGGACACCCCTTGGTGGAAGCTTGGCTTGGGGGGTTTCAGCATCAGCTTGTGGTGGCACAGAGTGTGTGACTGGGCAATGACGGCAGGCTTCCTACTCTTCCTGAGTTCCAGATAGCACCACCTTCCTTTGTCCTCTCTTCTACTCTAACTCATTCAGGAATTTTGTAACACAATTCCTTCCTACTTGAAAGGCTTAGAACTGGTTTCGATTTTCCTGATTATACTTTTGAAATATTTGCTTTAAGTCACACAGTAATTAAATTATAAAGTTGTGATACAGCTTAAGTCTGCCTGACTGCAAGGCTTATAGCCTTTGAGCACGCTGCCTTCTTGTAATTGCAGAAGACAACTTTGAGTAGAAAATACGTTTTTGTTATCTTTGTCAAGAACTTAGATTTCAGCTAAGAGTAGAAACATTACATTGTAGAAGGAAGGATCCTTCTTGCTGATGGCAGCCTAATCTCCATATGCATAAAGTCAGTCCCATGCAGATAGTTTACTCATATTTTTTTAGGTATAGACCCTCAGCTTTTCTTTTCTAGATGTGAAAGACAAAGTTCAGGCCATTTCTGCCCAGCAAGGTGGCTGTAGGAAAACAAATCAAGTAAATGATTTTGGGAAGCTGTTGATCAGAAAGCACCTCAAATGCATGTGAAGTGAGTTTTTCAGGATTTAACTTATGACATTACTTTTATAGAAGCAAAGCCAAAGTCACAGAGAAACCATACCTTACAGTTTAAGAGACTTACGTTAATTTTCAGAGCAGCTGTAACACTCACCTGGAGTCAGAGTAAGAAGGGAACTCATGGGGGAACACTTAGTAAATAGTAGGTGGCATAGCAGGTGCATCTGAGCTGTTTGCTATGGGTTGGAGAGTATATGCATGTGGAGGGGAAGGTGGTTACTGAATTTCTTATGTAACTATCTTAGTTTGAATCTCTTTATCATAAAATACCAGTATTACAGGATTATCTTGAAGAATAAAATGCTCAGTGTGGGCTTATGGTAGATGATTAATGCTTAATTAACATTTCTCCACCTGGAGTCAGTCAAAATATTTATGGAGCATTTTCTAGTTGCCAAGCATTGTTCTAAGTGCTATGAGCAAGGTAGTGTGTCTGCTGCCAAGAACTGACATCTGGAATACATTTCTTTCATTTTTTGTTTTAACATTCTCCCCCATTTTCCCTAGCTCTCTCAAGTCCCTGAATTGTCTTACATCTCTGAACAAATTAAGTAAGTCAGTGGAATGGAGGAAAGTCAGATGAACTGTTATGATATCCAGCATAAAGTGCCTTTAAAACCTCTGAGAAAGGAGACTTTATCAAGAGGCCATTTGTGGCCTCTTTTGTGGAACTTGGAGAAAGGAAGCTAAGTGAATTGTTAAATCGGAGAGTGTTAGATATAAGAAAAACATACCCTTCTCTTAAAAATGTCTCAGTTGTTTTGTTGTGGATGTGTCTGTTTCTTGGTCTCTTGTATGTGGGAACATCTTATGAAATCAAGGATTGAAGAGCTCCTGTGATATTGGGGAAGTATTTCTGAACGCCCTGCTGTCAGAGTGGGTACAGTGGGAATTGCCTGGCTTTCTGATGCATTTAGACAGGCATTACTGTTGACATGTTTGAGTTTCTTGTTTTGGATGAAAGCAAAGAAATCCTCAACTCTTCTAAGCAGTATTCATTTTGTTTTGTTTTCATACTTTGGCATAGTGGCAGTTATTTGCTAATGAACTGCCAGACTGGGTTGCACTTAACTTCCATGTCTTTTTTTTTCTGATTATTATGAAATAGCATTTACTATTTTTTTTTTCCCTCACATTTCCAGATTGAAATATGTCATATGGCCAATTTACCCAGATTCAGGGTAGTGAGAGGCCAGGTTGTCATGAAGACTTCTACCAAGCTCCTCAAATAAACTTGAACTTTTCCAAATTATGTAATTTTCAAGCTGGCCAGATATAAATTTTTCTAATTTCTATATTTTGCAGAAAATGAAACATTTCTATAGAATCAGAAAAAAAAAAGACATGGAAGTTAAGTGCAAGTCTGGCAGTTCATTAGCAAATAACTGCTACTATGCCAAAATATGAAAACAAAACAAAACGAATACTGCTTAGAAGAGTTGAAGATTTCTTTGCTTTCATCCAAACCAAGGAACTCATTTCTATAGAGATAAGAGGCTAGTTTTCTTTATAATTAACATGTCTGTGCATTTAAAGATATTTAGATAGAGCAACCCTTGAGCTAGGTATATGAAATTTGAATACATTTTTTTTCTCCATTAAATACTGGCTTTCACTAAGTGTATTTGAAATTGACAAATCTGTTCCCATGAATATCAAAACTAAACTTTCGAGTCACCAAAATTGTATATCCCAATGCTTTTCAAACAGTCTGTGGTAAAGATCCTATTTCCAATACTGCAAACTGATAATTTTATAAAATATAAGAGTGAATTAATAGAAATGAAGTAAAAGGACACAAAGACATGCAAAATAGAAACCCATCTTAAAAAAAAGATATTAGATGCAACAGATGTAGAATTACTCTGTCAAATTTACAAAAGTTTCTAAAGATGTACCTTCAATTTAGTTGTTTTTGAGGGACCATTGGCAGTCTGCAGGCTCATGTCATCCTGTGGATCACACTAAGAGTAGCACTAGACAGCCAATTTGTAGACCACATCAACAATTATATCTCCATAATTTTGTTTCTTCTTGATTTACACTAATGATAGCTCCACCTATCCCAAGAATCCTGCAGAGCAATGTTGTCTGATAAAAATATCTCATAAGCCTATATATGTAATTTTAAATTTTCTAACAACATTAAAAAATTAGAGGGCCAGGTATGGTGATTTACACCTATAATCACAGTGTTTTAAGAGGCCGAGGAGGCCAGTGAGGATCCTTTCAGAGGATTGCTTCAGGCTAGGATTTCAAGGCCAGCTTAGGCAACATGGCGAGACCCCATTTCTACAAAAAATTTAAAAAGATTAGCAGAGTATGGCAGTATGTACCTGTAGTCCCAGCTACTTGGAAGCTAAGGCAGGAGGGTGGTTTTAGCCCAGGACTTTGAGACTGCAAAGAGCTGTGATCATACCACTGCACTCCAGCCTAGGTGACAGAGCAGGGTATCATTTTTTTTCCCCTCTCTCTAAAAAGGATATATATACGTGTGTGTGTGTGTGTGTGTGTATATATATGTGTGTGTGTGTGTGTACATATATACACCTGTATATATATGTATATATGTGTACATATATGTATATATATTTGTGTGTATATATATGTGTATATATACGTGTGTATATATATATGAGAGGAACAGGTAAAATTAATACTTTTTTTGACCTGATTGGTCTAAAAATTTTCAACATGTAATCAACATAAAGTATTATTAAGGAGATGTTTTACATTCTTTTTCTTATAGTAAGTCTTTGAAATCCAGTGTGTATTTCACCTCTAGCACAGTTTGATTTGGACCATCCACATTTCAAGTGCTTAATAGCCATGTGTGGCTAGTGGCACCATAACAGATAGTGCAGCTGTAGAACTTCCTCTGAGCTGCCCTAGAGCAAGTAAGACACATCTATATCTTTTGTCTTGGAAATAAACTACCTGCATGAAAAGGAAATTTCCAACTCTTCGTGGAAAGGGGAATGTGTGCTGGAGACATCCATGGCAAGGGATCTATGTCCCTTTTTTCATCTGTGCGTGGAAGTCATCTTGAAAAAGCTTCAGCTCAACACTTCTGGAATCTCAGTTTCAAATATTCTGATTTCTTATTCAGATATTTTTAGCTATTACATTCAGCCTCTATGGGCCATCTTCTCACATTTTAAGTAAAGTTAATAGTTTTTATCTTACATAGCTTATATTTATTTGCAAACCACAACTAGAAGAGCTCTGGGAAGTTATTAGTATATTTTTAAAGTATTATTGGGTTGGCCTTGTCTTTTGTCTTCTCCTTTTTCATTTTGTTCTGTAGAGATGATGTCCTTAAAATCTGCCATGTCCATATTCATTGTTGTTGTTGTTTGGGGATAATGATGGCCAGGCTGTCTATCTGGCAGTAAACTACACGGGAGGACAGCTCTGCTTCCCAGTGGAACTGCACTCACGTGCACTTCATCTCCTTAATAACATTCACAGCGACAGTTTCGGCTTGGTCTGCTCATCAACCCCAGAGGCTCATCAATCCTCTTGATTCTGTTTCAAGTTATATCCATGGTGGAAGGAAATTACTTACAATTAGATATTTATAGAACTCTGAGCAGTCAAATATTTATAGTTAACCTTTTATTAGCTTCTCCTTTACCATTAGACACAAGAACTCTGCATTATTCCTATTTAGTTATATTCTGGAGGAAAAGAACGGCAAATCCAAACTACACTTGGTCAGAGAGAGGAGTAATAGGTTAGATAGAAGATCCGTTATTTAAGGAGCTCAGAAAAAGCAAGGTAATGGTACCACCTTCCTCTACAGTTGGGTTGTCTGAATCTTCTCTCTCCAAGTTGAGTCTATTTTGAATGTATCTCTGGATAATATTATCATGAAGATGGAGTCTTTAGTAGATAAAACATTTTGCCAATACTAAATTTGGAGTGTTTAATTTTTAGGATTTTGGTTTTATAAGAATAGAGTTGAAGTGAGAACTCTAGTCCAAGACTGGTGGGGGCATGAAGAACTCGGCATACCGAGTTTCATTCTCTGAAGGAAGGCCAAAGCTCAAACACGGGAGGTGTGTACCAAGTCTAAAGGTCAGAGGAAGATGGGTTTAGAGTGAGAGAAAGTGGGGAACAAGAAGGTGAAAGGGTGGTCTTAGGTGATTGCCACAGACACTGGATCGTGCTGTGGTTTACCTTTAGGAAGCGTGGTATGCTGCAAGAAAAAGAAAAGTTGAAGAGCTAAGAGTCAGAGATAGGGCTGATGTCTCTCCTCTATGGGCTTTCCTTCTAGGCAAAGTGGAAACAAAGCCCCTTGGGATGCTCTGATGAAGAGTTCTCACTTGTTGTGGTGTGTTACTGAAGTTGGAGAGAAGTTTCCAAGATTATGCCTCTGTCTAGCACCAGGTCCACTGTATCAGAAATTGATATTAACATGGTGCCCATTGAAACATGGTACTTCCAACTTCCCATTTCAGGGGAAATATATAGCAAAAGAAGATATAGCAAGAAGTTTTAGAAGATTCTCTGTAGACTCAGGACCTAAGATACCTAGAGAAGGAATTTTGTGAGGGCTTCTTTAAGGATTTTATTTTATTAGACAGGAAAAAAAATGGGGGTTAATGTTGTAGGCAAACCATAAGTCATTATTATTGGTATGTGCAGGGCATATTGCCAGAGCTTGGAGAAATAATACAATGTAAGAAACACAGATCTATCTATAAGTAACTTACAGACAAGAAAGGGTAGGAAAGAAACCACATAAACATTTGCACTTTTATCTGAAATAGGTGCTGTTATAAAATATGCATCAGACATAGTAGGAACACAAAGGATGATGATGGTTATTTTACCTGTGGCAGGAATTAACACTGGAGTTCAGATTTGAGAGATGAGTAAATCTTCACTAGGTGGATGGAGTAGTGTGCTCATGGTGGTATGTGTGAACCAGCATATTCTGTTAGCAAATACTGTGAGTAGTTAATTATGTCTGGACTGTAGAATTTAAGGCGTGGGAAGTGATGAGATACTATCTCCAAATTATCTCAAATCCACCTTCTGTTTATGTCCAATGTCACCACTGTTATTGAAGATACTCTTTACTCCAGTAGCTTCTGAGCTGGTGGTCACGTGTCTCCAGACTTTCTCCAGCAATTCTCCACACAGAAGCCAGGATGACTTTTTAAAAATTTACTTCCTATCCCCATTTCCCCATTTCCCCCAAACCCACTTCCCCCCACCTTTTTTTTCTTAAAGGATACAGTCTAAACTTCTTTAAAAGCCTGCACTCAAATTTATAACATTTTTCTATTTTTTTTTTTTTTTTTTGAGACTGAGTCTGGCTCTGTCGCCCAGGCTGGAGTGCAGTGGCCGGATCTCAGCTCACTGCAAGCTCCGCCTCCCGGGTTTACGCCATTCTCCTGCCTCAGCCTCCCGAGATGCTGGGACCACAGGCGCCCGCCACTTCGCCCGGCTAGTTTTTTGTATTTTTTAGTAGAGATGGGGTTTCACCGTGTTAGCCAGGATAGTCTCGATCTCCTGACCTCATGATCCGCCCGTCTCGGCCTCCCAAAGTGCTGGGATTACAGGCTTGAGCCACCGCGCCCGGCCAACATTTTTCTATTGAAGGTCACATTGCCCTTTCTGGTCCTCAGACACTCCAACCTCCTTCCTGCCTCAGGACATGTGCGTATGTTGTCCCTTTTCTGTGAACCTCTTTTACCCGCCAGTGTACCCAGGTCCTACTCATTCCCACGACTCAGCTTAAATATCACTTCCTGAAGGATGCCTTTCATCATACTCAGATTAAGTTAGATTCCTATTTAATCTCCACGAGTGCCCCAAAATTTTTCATCACAGCAGTCATTAACCTTGGTAATTGTGTAGTCATATAATTTTTATGTCTTTAATGTCTTTCTCTCAAGCAGAAGATTCACATTTGCCTATGGTGTTTCCAGTGACTTGCATGGAGTTTTGCACAGTGGTTACTCAGTAAATATTTGTTAAATAAGTTTATCTGGTTGAAGATAGCAAAATAAAGGCTTTCTTTTTAATCACACAGAAAAACAATGAACAGAGAAAAAAAGCACCATCTTCATTGAAACTTCCTTATGCTTCCTTAATGCTAAGTTTCAAACTGTGAAAACAAATTTATCAAATATAGTCTAAAAATGGTAAGGACTTTAAAATGATCATCAACTTGAAATGGTAAGGAGAGGTATGTGGGAAAGCCATGGGAGAATTCCTTACCCTGGGTCCATGTTGCAGAGTGGTGAGAGAGAGAGGCATACAGAAGATACGCCAGAAGCATATCCTCTACAGTCTGTTAGTGTGTCTTGGAAAAGGAGCCGTGTTGGGTGGCAATCAGATTCCTAGCTGCTGATCATAGTTCAAGGCAAAAATAAATAAATAAATACAAAATTAATTCACACACTCATCTGTAACATCTGGTGCTTCTTACCATTAAGGGGTAAAAACACAGATCTGGGTCAAGCCTTTGGTGTGGAACACCAGGGAGAGTTGTTGAGATCGTGTTCTGATCTGTATACCTGAATGGAAGCTACCCAAGTCTTAGCTCACTCTCCTGCCCACTCCTAATTTCCATACCCTTCATGAACACTCTTTAGCAAATAACTCTGTGAAAAGAGACAGTTACTATTAAAAGATAAACAATTACTAGAATAGAACCAGCATCCTATACAGTCCAAACAAGATGAAAGAAGCATAAGAAGAAGCTGATGAGCAGAATGAAGAACTAAACCATATGATCATCTTACTTAATACAGAACAGGTACTCAACAAAATTCAGGATCATTTTATGAAAAATCTCTCAAAAATGTAGGTATAGAAGGAACGTACCTCAACATAATAAAAGCTAATAATAAGCCCACAGCTAACATCATACTGAATTGGGAAAAGGTTGAAAGCTTCTTCTTAAAGACCAGGAAGAAGATAAAATTGCCCACTTTTGCCACTTCTATTAAACATAGTATTGGAAGTTTAAGCTAGAGTATTTAGGCAAGGGAAAGAAATAAAAGGCATCCAAATCAGAAATAAGTCAAGTTGTTTGCAGATGATATGACTTTATATACAGAAAACTCTAAAAACTCCATTCAAAACCTGTTAGAGCTAGAAAACAAATTGAGTAAAGCTGCAGGATAGAAAACATGTAAGAATCAGCAGTGTTTCTATATACTAACAATAAACTATTCAAAAAATAAGAAAATAATCCCACTCACCATAGCTACAAAAAATTAGGAATAATTTATAACCAATGGGGTGAAATATCTGTATACTGAAAACTGAAAAGCATTGATGAGAGCAATTGAAGAAGACACAAATAGAAAGATATCATGTCTTCATGAATTGGAAGAATTAATATTGTTAAAATGTCTATGCTAACCCAAACTGTCTACAGATTTAATGAAACCCTAGTCAAAATTCCACTGATATTTTCCACAGTGATAGAAAAAAATCTTAAAAATCATATGAAGCCACGAAAGATACCAAATAGCCAAAGCAATCTTGGGCAAACAAAACAAAACCAACCAAACAAACAAAAACCAAAAACAAAGTTGAAAGCATCACAATAAGTAATATGAAAACCTGCTACAGAACTATAGTTATGTAAACAGTATACTCCCAACATAAAAACAGACACATAGACCAATGGAAGACAACAGAGAGCCCAGAAGCAAATCCACACATCTAAGGTCAATTTTTTTTTTTTTTTTTTTTTTTTTTTACAAAGATGCCAAGAACACAAGGGGGAAAGGCCAGTCTTTTCAATAAATGGAGCTAGGAAAATTGGATATCCATATGCAGAAGAATGAAATTGGACCCTTGTCTCACACCATATATAAAAATCTACTCAAAATAGATTAAAGTTTTAAATGTAAGATCTGAAAGTATAAAGCCACTAGAGGAAAACATAGAGGAAAAATTTAATGGCATTTTTTCTGGGTAATGATTTTTTTGGATATGACTCCAAAAGCACAGACAACAAAAACAAACATGGGCAAATGGGATTACATCAAAATAAGAAGTGTCTGTACAGAAAAGGAAACCATTAACAGACTGAAGAGGCAGACTGCAGAATGTAAAAAAAATTGCAAATTATAAATCTAATAAGAGGTTAATATTCAAAATACATAAGGAATTTAACAGTAAAAAAAGACAACTGGATTAAAAATGACAACCTGAATAGACTTTTTTTTTTTTCCAAAAAGAGACATACAAATGGCCAACAGGTATATTTAAAGAAGCTCAACATTCCTAATCATCAGGGAAATACAAATTAAAACCACAAGGAGATCTCATCTCACTCCTGTTGGAATGGCTATTAACAAAAAGATGGAAGATAAGTATTGGCAAAGTAGAGAAAAGGGAACCCTCGTAAACTATGGGCAGGAATGTAAATTAGTACAGTCATTATGAAACACAGTACTGAGATTCTTTAAAAATTAAGAATAAAATTACTATATGATTCACCAATCTCTCTACTGGGGTATATACCCAATAAATATGAAATTTGTATGCTGAAGAGAGATTTGCACTCCCAGTTTCATTGCAGCACTATTCACAATGGCCAAGATACGAAATCAACCTGTGTTCATCAGTAGATGAGTGAATCAGGAAAATGGCATGTATACACCGTGGAACACTTTTCAGCCATAAAAAGGATATTTTGCCATTTGTGACAACATGGATGAACCTGGAGTACATTATGTTAAGTGAGATAAGCCAGGCACAGAAAGACATAAACCACATAATCTCACTAACATGCAAAAGGTAGAAAAGTTGATCTTTTAGAAGTAGAGAGGAGAGAAGAGATGTTGGTCAAAGTATACAAAATCTCAGGCAAGAGGAATAAATGCCAAAACTCTACTGTATATCATGATGACTACTGTTCATAATCATATGCCATATACTTGAAAATTGCTAAGAGAATAAGCTTTAGTGTCTTCACCACATATATACAAAAGATAAGTAGATGGAGTGAGGGATATGTTCATTACCGATTTAATCATTCCACACTGTATAAATATAACAAAGCAGCATGATGTACAGCATAAATATAAGCAGTTTTTACTTGTTAGTCAAAATAAATGCAAATATTACAATAAATAATTTTTAAGGATATTATAGGCAAAGAGGTGATGAACCCAGAATTCAGGATAATAGTTATTTCTGATGGTGTTGGGGAGCAAGGAGCATGGGATACAAGGAATCATATGGTAAATTGTTACTTATTGTGAATGTTTTGACTTGTGAGTTTTGATGATTTCTGCATTATTGAAACTGAATAACTAAATATAAGTCATCCATACATGAGAATGAAAGTATATCATGAAGGAAAAATTATGGTTAATTTAATTATCTCGCTCTGAAGTCCAAAGATAATAACTAAGTATTCAAAAGATAATAATTAAATATCCCAAAGATGATAATAGAAGTAGAACAAAAGCAGTGGTACAAGAAAACAGTTATTTTTTCCATAGAGTGAGTAAGAAATACAGAAACAATAGAGGAAAGGGTGATAAATGTGCCTAAATAAAAATTTAAACCACCTGTTCAACAAAATAATATGGTATACAATGTCAAAAGACCTACCACGAACTGGTGGAAATATTATAACATGTTTGACAGAGAAAAGGCAAATTTTGCTAATATTAAAATAAAGTACTTATAAATCAATTAAAATAATTGGACATCAGGGAGATACAAAATATCGTATTTTATGTTATCCAGTTGGCTGAGATTTAAAAGTTTGAAAATACAGGGTAGAACAGAAATCTTTCCAATAACTTTGGAAGGCAATTTAATATCAAATATCAAAATTTAAAATGCATGTACTCTTAGACCAAGAAATTCACATTAATCTGTACTCTCACACATGTGAGAAATAACATATTTTAAGGAATAATCATAGCAAAAGACAGCATACAAAATGCAGTCGTTAATAAACAATGAGACATACCTTCATTTGCTAATATTGAAATTTTTATAATACCTTGTTAAAGCAGAGCACAGAACAATGTGTAAAGTTTATTCCCATATGTGTAAAAAATCAAGCACATATCTAGAACTGTATTATGTAATACAGTAACCAATAACCACATGTGATTCTTAAGTCCTTGAAATGTGGCTAGTCTGAACTGAGGTACGTTGTAGCACAAAGAATCCAGTGGATTTACAAGGCTTAGTATTAAAGCAATGTAAAATACCTTATTAATAAGTTATTATTTTAATTACAAGTTGCAGTGATGATGTTTTGAATATACTGAGTTAGCTAAAGTAATGGAAATTTCACCTGTTTCTTTCAATTTTAAAATACTGCTACTAAAACACTTTAAATTACATAAATGGCTTGGATGGCATTTCAGTTTGGACAGTACCAATCTAACAAATACACAGGAAAGTGTTAAATGTAGCTACATCTGAGGAGTGGAATTGGAGATTTAAGATGAGATGAAGCTTCAGTTTTTATGTCTACTCTTTTAAATGTTGTGATTTTTAAAAATTACACAAATGGACTATCTTTGTAATAAACATATTGTAAAACATATCTATTAAATAATTGGAAAAAAGAACTAGTTACTGCCTGGGATCACGCTGGTTTCCATGAGTTAGGTGGTCCCTGGTCTGCTAGTTCCTGGACCATTTGTATGAAGTACCTGTAGCTTTTTGAATTGTCATTCTGTATTAGCTTGGCATCTTCAGTAGAGTTTGGAATAGTGGTCATTAGAATTGACTTGAGAGAGAACTGCTGTTCCGCACTTCCCCCTGCCCTATTCCTTACACTTCCATTTATTCTTGTCCAGATGACTAATGAGAAGAAAAATGAGGAAGATAGAGAAGTGGGAACTGACAATAAAAAGAAAGACACTTTGGGAAGGTTAACAACCTGAGAACCGTATTTATGATCTCAAAAAATAAATATCCATATCTGTTCTTAATGCTCCTAAAATCTGAATGTAAGTTTATCTCTGTATATTTATCTATGAAAGGATTAAGAGAGTATAGAAAGTATGAAAAACCGTCATCTCTCCAATTCCCTCACAGTCCACATAATAGATCTTTCTGAGATTTGAAAAATGCCACACATCTATCATTTGAAAGTCACATGTAAATATGCTGCTACCTTCTAAGTAATCTTTTATTTTTAATTGTAATATTATTTATGAGTTTGCACTTACCAGGAATTTTGTGTTGCTTTAAAAGCGGTGGTATGAAACCCAATACATCAAGAGAAAGACATGTGCTGATGAAATATGGTCCTGCATGTCATCATTCCGATGATGTATATTAGAATAGGTATGGGAGAGTGAAGTTGAAGAATGAGTCTCTATGCTGTGCATTTTTGTGCATTTTTGAATGATCCCTGCGAACACTGTGACAATTATTATCCCTGTGCAACGTGAGATAATCATAACGTGTTTGCCTGCAGAGGGAACCAGTTTGCAAGGTATCACACCATCGACACTGAGCCACATCCACTGTAAAGGACTAAAAGCATAGGAAAAAAATAAAATCGATTGCATTTGAGTAAAATTGAACCAAATCCCATCCTTACGACCTCAGGAACTTCTCATTACCTAGATTTGTTGGACTGGTAAGGAGAAGCTGTGTATATAGTCCTGGTCCTTTAGGCAGCTCTGCAGGTACACATGTGCCCCTTGAATTTAAAGTAAAAGTTGAAATTATTTTTAAAAATCAGTAAATCAAGACTTTTTTGTGAATAAGAAAGTTCTTCGGGTGAAGTCAAATTTCTTCTCAGCTCTGAGAATCCTGGTTATGTTTCTGTAATTATTCAGTAGATTTCTTGTACATCTTCATATTCATAATTACCTGGTATTTAACTTTCAGTGATGACATTATTAAATCTAAGGTGACAGCTCTTCACTTGTGACATTTAATTTACTTTTCAATTTTCCTTCTCCCCTTGGTCCTTTAAATGATTCTTAAAGGCAAACAACTGAGGAAATACTGTCAAGTCCACAAAACATCAGCTATGATTATTTTTCTTGACAAATTTCTTCAAAATAAATGTGCAAATTCAAGTTTCAGTAGAGTTATTTCAAAGTAGTGTCCTTTACTCACAGAATGGTGGTGATCAGATGCTGAATATGTTTTTAGGATTTGCCTAAGAAGGAGTGCTTTAGGATGTTTGCTGCTAGTTATGCTAAAGGCCATAAATTGCGCAGCGAATCTCTTTGGTATCTTCTTTGTCCTGATGGAAAAGTCACAACAGGTTACCTTTTCACATGAAGGTGAACCAAATAACAAATCTCATTTACTTATTTTCCTACAGATAAATGTTTTCCTCTGGTTCTTTTGCACATACTTAAGAATTAAAACAGAAACAATTATTTTTCATATATGAAGAAAATATTTTTAAAAGAAATATGTAAAATGTGTAAGAGAACATAATTTATGGGACTTTGGAACTTTCAAATTGGGGAGTTTTATTTTGGAAGTCATTAAGTTCTTATGAAATCCAAGCTGGATATAGAAACCAATAAGCATGTTCCCTTGATTTTATAAAATGTATAATGTACTTAAACATTACTGATGATTGCTCAGCCACTACCTTTTATACAAACACTATATCCACCATGATGTCCTCCAAAAATGAGGTTTTCTGTTTGCCACAAGGTTATAAATGCTCATGCACTCGGCACCACTCCTTTAATTATCATATTGTTCAATTTTTCTTTATAAGCCACCTATCTCCTATTATACAAAACTTGGTTTAAAAGTGGAAGGAGAATGTTATTTTGGGGCTTGATACCAGTGTTTTTTTTTTTTAATTCTGCTTATTAATATAACAGAATATCATTGCTGAAAGGACAAGTAGAGGGCACATCCCTAATATCAAGCATAAGGCATTAGGCATAAAGCATAAGGCATTTTGCATTATTAACCTTTAATTCACTGGGCTTCCAGGAAGTTATTTTTTCTGTTCTTTTCCCCCATCTTTTTTGACCATTCCGTCTTGTGAAAGAGGCTACTGCCCTGTCCATACTTCTTCAGGCATCATCAGTTCAAAGCGTTCAAACCAATTTTCAACTATGCACATTTGAACTGCTTCTGGCCATTCAAGTACACTAGATCTACAAAAAAAAAAAGAATCTCAAAGTACCAAAGAATTAGTGTCTCCTGGGAGCAGGTTCCAACTAAAGACTGATGGCAATTGGTATCCTTTCTCTTTGGAAGGATCACTTTGAAGCATGCATTGTACATTGGTTTAGAGAGTTCTGCAGTGAAATTCAGCTCTGATTGTACCCTTGATTGGCTGTTTTCCCTTTCCTGTCTCTAGTTCTGACTCTCCTACCAGGGTTTCCAGGAACCACCTCCAAAATAAAATATTTGTACTCATATCCTTGCCTAAGGGTCTACTGCTGGGGAACCAAATTAAGACACTTTTTTTCTGGGTTATCTTCTGGACATGTTAGAATAGCGCAGGGCTTAGTCCATGGACGCCTTTTCTTAATTGAATTGATTTGCTGGGTGATTTAATCTAAACCTAAGATTTCAAATATCCTTCAGAATTATACCAAAATCTCTGTCTTCTTTTCAGAGCATCAAATATCTGATTGATATCTCCACTTGGATGTCTATACGGTATTTCAGGATTACATTTCCTAAACCAAACTCTTGAATTTCTTCCCTAAGTGGCTGGGAACTGAATATGCCACATGGTATTCGGATTTTTATGTTGAGTGCATTGGTCCTAGCTTTGTCATCAAGAGGCATGCAAAATGTGCTTCTGCATCTCCAAAGGCGAGAACTTCAAATATTTAAAGAAAATTCCCATGTGTTTTATTCCTGGATTCTCTGGGATGCAGTTTTAATAAGCCTGTTTTGCTCAAATGTTCTCATATAGCAACAGTCAGATTTATCACACTCTACTCTGTACATATCCCAGTTTTCACTATTCCTTTCAAAACATAGCTAGAATTAAATCTGATATATGCTCTGCCCAAGGTGGAGTATATCGCACGTTTTCAGACATTCGCCATATTCACAAGTATGTGCGTGCCCTCTTCCTCTGTCTCTCCCTCTTGTTTCTCCCTCTGTCTCTTTTTCTCTCATTCACTCCCACATATACACATTTTATCAGGTTGTATGCTTCCCTTGCAAGTCCTTGAATAGAACTTCTTTGTATGTGTCAGCAATGTTACTGTTTTGTTATTTTTAATAAAACTAGACATTCATAACTAGTAAAAAAAATACATCTTGACAGATTTTCACAGAGCAGTCTTGTTTTTAAATGTAATTTAAAGATACTTTCTAGCTACAGAAAAGGGCATTGTGAGAGGATAAAAAAGCAATATAAATCTGTATGAAAACAAAGCAGTGGTGTTTATTTTGAGTAGTTTTTGCTTTGTGACATTGATCTGGATGGCCTATTGGCCTATTCATCCTTTCTTTAGGGGAATCTGCAAGTCTGAGTGAGTGTGAAAGTTGAAAGAAAACACAGGCTACTTTTTTTTTTTTCTTTTGTCAAATGGAGAAGCTTTATATTCTCTTGTCAACCAGTCCTAGATTAGCAACAATTGTTCTTTGTACTTAAGAAGATGGATTTGTTTTGGTTTAGGAATTGTCAAGCCTTAACAGGGGAACAGTACTACCAAGAAAGCAAGAGATGTGACCACAAGGAGGACATGCTCTAAGAACAACTAATCCTTTCATAAGGAGATCAGCCACTTTCCTGGGTACTGATTAAAACAATAATGATAACATGATGCTCTTGTATGTGCATAACATTTACAGACTTCAAAGTATCCCTTCCTCCCTCTCTTCCTCTCTCTCTTCTTCTCTCCCTTCCTCCTTCTCTTCCTCCCTCTCTTCCTCCCTCCCTTCCTCCCTTCCTCCCTCCCTTCCTCCCTCCCTCCCTCCCTTCCTTCCTTCTGGTTAAGTACTTAAGGTGTGCTTAAGAACTGTGCTATAACAGCAAAGACTTGGAATCAGCCCAAATGTCCATCAGCGACAGACTGGATTAAGAAAATGTGGCACATATACACCATGGAATACTATGCAGCCATAAAAAAGGATGAGTTTGTGTCCTTTGTAGGGACATGGATGCAGCTGGAAACCATCATTCTTAGCAAACTATCACAAGAACAGAAAACCAAACACCGCATGTTCTCACTCATAGGTGGGAACTGAACAATGAGATCACTTGGACTCGAGAAGGGGAACATCACACACCGGGGCCTATCATGGGGACGGGGGAGGGGGGAGGGATTGCATTGGGAATTATACCTGATGTAAATGACGAGTTGATGGGTGCTGACGAGTTGATGGGTGCAGCACAGCAACATGGCACAAGCATACATATGTAACAAACCTGCACGTTATGCACATGTACCCTAGAACTTAAAGTATAATAATAAAAAATAATAAGTAAAAAAAAAAAAAAACAAAAAAAAACAACAACTGTGCTAGTACTGGAGATGCAAAATAAAAGAAAACTTTTTTTTCCTGTTGGGAAGAGAAGACCAAAATTATAGAGCCTGCCTTTATTAAATAGTGTAATTTGTTCACCTGTAAGGTGACTTCTGTAAACTGCATGAGAATTCACACTATTTGCACAACAAAGCTTACTTCATTGACACTTTCCTGCAAGTCAATAGGTATAATAAGCCTGTTTTGCTCAAATGTTCTCATATAGCAACAGATTTATCACACTCTGTCTATAACAGTTTGATGGGCATATTAGATATAAGCTAACTATTGCTAAATTGTCTTAACAGAAGATGACCTAAAACAATGATTCTCATAAAAATTAGATTTGGAAGCACAGTATAAAAATTAAACTCAAAACACACAATACAGGAGCTTACATCAGTATTCCGAAGATTGAAATGGACATTTCAAACAAAATTAACTTTCTCAATAAAAATTCAGCCAGAAGAAACTCCTTATCTCAATGGCTTAACAGAAGAATATTATCCAGTCTAGAGTCTGCCTAGCAATGAGAAATTGGTTTATAAAATTAGTTTTGTAATACAGAGTTTTAATATGATGATATTGACAGAATATAAGTGTTATAAGTTCAAGGGAGTCTAAAAGTACTAATGATGCCTGAACTTAGAAATCCATGCAATTTACTGAGTAATTCTATGATGTGGGTAGTTTAAAACTGGACTCTCACCGTTATTAATTTTTAAACACTGTAGAAGAATGTGATTTTTCATGTATATTCGAGGACTTTAACATTGACATGGCAAGAGCTAATATAACTAAATTTCAAAATTAATAAATGAAGCTATATTTAAATGAAGCTTTTGAGATTGAGTTGTGAACCCAGCTGATTCAGATAAGTTATTTTTATCTCAGGTTGATAGAAAAAAATATAGAGGGAAAATATCAATAACAGAAGACAAAGGTGGAAGTCCTCTACAGTAGTATATACTGGAGTTTGCATTTATTTGGGATTTATGGGTGGCTTAATAAAAAAAGTGGCCATTGTTTTCAAGTTTTAAGACCAATGAAATCTTTGAGTCTCTGAGGCTCTTTGTGTGTGTGTGTGTGTGTGTGTGTGTGTGAACATTTGTAGTCTCTGAGGAAAAATAGGACTTAGCAGAATCAGCATCATTTTAAGGATATCAGCCAAGCATTAGTGTCTAGATTTATTTTCCTCATCTAATGATGTGAGAATATAAATGGGTTTTAATATCCTATTTCAGTGCTAACCTATTGCATTACCTGTTTCTGTGGGAGATGTAGGAGAGCACATCATGTTTATTTGATATATGATCAGTGTCTCTAAGAACTTGGTTTATTAATTACTCGACACTGAAGATGTAGAAATAATTGAAATGTGATGTGCTTCTGTGTTTTTTCTGTAGGCAATCCCTATTGAATCAGGCTTTCTGATGTCTTAAACTTGAAATAAATGGGAAGGGATTTGGCCCATTCATTATGTCTTTCTGTTTTTAGAGGTTGTTTTCAAAACTGTCAGACTATTTGCATTTGTAGAGAGAAACATTGTTTAAAGTATCTCATATAATTCAGCAAATCTTTTCTTTTTTTGGACACAGTCTTGCTCTGTCACTAGGCTGGAGTGCAGTGGCGTGATCTTCACTCACTGCAACCTCCGCTTCCCATGTTCAAGTGGTTCCCCTGCCTCAGCCCCCCAAGTAGCTGGGACTACAGGCGTGCACCACCATGCCTGGCTAATTTTTATGTATTTTAGTGGAGACGGGGTTTCACCATGTTGGCCAGATGGTCTCGATCTCCTGACCTCGTGATCCGCCTGCCTTAGCCTCCCAAAGTGCTGGCATTACAGGCATGAGCCACTGTGCCTGCCTTCAGCAAATATTTTCTAAGTCCCCAGTCTGTGCCATTTCTCATAGTAGCTATTCAGCATTGTGTAAA
Source organism: Papio anubis (assembly GCF_008728515.1). Taxonomy (NCBI): domain Eukaryota; kingdom Metazoa; phylum Chordata; class Mammalia; order Primates; family Cercopithecidae; genus Papio; species Papio anubis. The sequence goes on along the minus strand of NW_022163029.1, from coordinate 35,497 downwards.
CAAAACTGTGAGTTCCTGATTTTAAGAATTCTATTGACTTAAACTGGAAATTTGGAAATAGTGAAAAAATACGAATATGTATTTAAGAGCTTGCTACCAGAATCAAAATGTAGGAAATAGTCTACTGAAGTGAACATGTCTAATCAGAAAATTGGTTTACGAAATACAGCCCCCTTCTGGGTATGGGCAGTCTGATGCAGTTTTTAGAGCCCAGGTGCTGAAGTGTGACATCTTGGGCTTAAATCCCTGATCTACATTCTCTAATTCTGTGGTCTTTGCCAAGTGCCTAGAGGTTGGACTGCAACATTGGGTACTTACATGAATTAAATAGTTGAATTTGTTTGAAGTACTTAGAGTAGTGTCCACTAAGTGTTAGTGACTGATTACCTTTGTTACATCCCATTCTGTGATGTTGCCATTACAAATGGCTTGGTCGTCTTTATCCACCCTACCGTTGCAAAATATATTGAACTGCCATCTCTAGCAGATAATATATGAGATCAAGTTTTGCTTTTCTGGGTGCTGAGATAAAGAGACCTGATCTAAGGGCTTTGAAAGATACTGTTGGTATTTCTTTTCATACATTTTCGAATGTAAAAGTAATATTTATTATTGAAAATAAACAATATAGAAATGTCCCAGGGCAGAGTTTTCTTTGTGAATGTAAATATAGCTGCATATGCACTTGCTATTACTATACTGATCAGTATGTTGCTTTTCTTACAAAATGGCTTTATTGAAGTATAATTTGTATAGCATGGAATTCACAAAGTAAATTCAATGATTTTTAGTAAATTGACAGAGTCAGCTGTTTCACCATTACTGCAATCCAGTTTTAGAACATTCTCGTCACCTCAGAGAGGTCCCTCATGGCCATTTGCAGGCAAATCCTGTTTCCATCCCAGCCCCAAGCAACCATTGATCTGTTTCTGTCTCTCAAGATTGGCTTTTTCTGTAAGTTTCATATAAATAGAATCATACAATGTGTGGTTTTTCACAGCTATCTTTTAAAACTTAGCCTCATGTATTTGAAATTTAAACATGTAGTGTGTATCAGTAATTTGCTTTTATAACTTAGTATGTCATTGTCATCTTCCCATGCTGGTATATAGAGATTTATCTCATTTTTCTTAGGGACTAAAGGTTATTTCATTTTATGACTATACCATAATTTTAAAGAATTTCTTAATGGAATATATTAAAAAATACGTAGTTTTTTTCCAGTAACATAGCCATTTGTTACTGCCATCAAATACCACATATATAATTGTATTACTATGCTGTTTTAAAAATAATTTCAACTTTTATTTAGATTCGGGAGGCACATGTGCAGTGTTATGTGGGTTTATTGTATGATGCTAAGATTTGGGATATGAATGATCCTCTTACTCAGGTAGTGGGCAGAATAGCCAACAGTCGCTTTTCAACCCTTGCCCTTCTCCCCTGTAATAGTTCCTAGTGTCTATTGCTGCCATCTTTATCTCTATGAGTACTCAATGCTTAGTTCCCGCTTATAAGCCAGAATATGTGGTATTTGGTTTTTCTAAGCATTAATTTGCTTAGGATAATGGCCTCCAACTATATCTGTCCTGCTGCAAAGGACATGATTTCATTCTTTTTTATGGCTGCATAGTACTCTATGGTATATATGTACCACATTCACTTTATCCAAATCATTTATTATCGGGCACCTAGGTTGATTCCATGTCTTTGCTATTGTGAATAGTGCTGCGAGGAACATAAGCATGAATGTGTCTTTTTGGCAATACAATATATTTTCTTCTGGATATGTACCTAGTCACTGGGTCAAATGGTAGTTCTGTTATAGGTTCCTTGAGAAATCTTCAAACTGTTTTGTACAGTGGCTGAACTAATTTACTTTACTACCCAATAGTGTATGAGTTCCCTTTTCTCCACAGCCTCACCAACATCTGTTGTTTTTTGATTTTTTAATAGTAGCCATTCTGACTCATGTGATATAGTATGTCATTGTGGTTTTGATTTGTATTTCTCTGATGATTAGTGACGTTGAGCATTTTTTTTTCATTTTGTTGGCTGCTTCTATATCTTCTTTTGATAATTTTCTGTTCATGTTTTTTGGCAATTTTTTAATGGGGTCATAAATGGTGCTAGGATAGCTGGCTACCTATATGCAGAAAAATGGAACTGAACACTTACTTTTCTCCATATAAAAAATTAACGCAAGATGGATGAAAGATTTAAATGTAAGATCTCAAACTATAAGGTTCCTAGAAGAAAACCTTGGAAACACCAGACATCAGGCTCAGGAAAGATTTTATGACTAAGTCCTCAAAAGCAATTGCGACAAAAACAAAAATTGACGAGTAGGACCTAATTAAATGAAAGAGCTTCTGCGCAGCAAAAGAAACTATCATTAGAGTAAACAGACAAACTACAGAATGGAAAAAATATTTGCAAGCTATGCATCTGACAAAGGTCTAATATCCAGAATCTATAAAGTACTTCATTTAACAAGCTTAATGAAACATTAAGTTGTTTTGTTTTCATTTTTTATTGGGCATAATTCTACATAAACATTCTTGTGTAGATATCTTGGTGAACTTTCATTAGTACTCCTAAGGATAAATTCCTTAAAGGAGAATTTCTGGGTCAAGGAGTATAATATATTTTAAATTTTGATGCACATTCCAAATTGCTTTACAAAAGATTGTACCAATTTATACTCTCATCAATAATATGAGGACCTGTTCCTCATTGTTTTCACATATACTGTTATTATTTTCAAATCTTTGCTAATATGATAGGTAAAAGATGATAGCTTTTAATTTTAACTTACATTCCTTTGGTTATTTAGTGAAGCTAGGTATTTTTTCATATTTGAATTGGCCAAATGCTTTTATGTTTTGGTGGATAAAACATTTGCTTATGTTTTTTAACCATATTTTCTTTTTTATGTTTTCCTTGTTAATGTGTAGGAAGTTTTATATATTGAAACCCATTTTTTCTACCATTTATGTTGTTTTTCTACTGACTTTTTCTGTCACACATTGTGTTTTTAAAGCTTTGGAGTTTTGTTTTACTTTTTCAATGCTGTTAAACCTATTAATCGTTTCTATTACAATTTCTGGTATTGATGACATGTGTTGCTTTTTCCCAGCCTAATGGTTTATAATCTTATTTATATTTTATTTTATTATTTTTGCATTTAAATATATACTTTGTATGGTTGAAAGCTTTTCAATTGTTTTTTTCTTCTTCAATTTTCTTATTCTCGGTGAAATAATCTGTTTTCCTTTTTTTTCCTTTTTCTCTCTAGTTGTTTGGAAGTTTTATATCTTTTTCTATCCTTCTACATTTATTTTGAAAAACCATTTTAATACATAGATAATTTTGCAGTTTCTACACAATTCTCTCCAAAGAATATGAAACCTTTAGCTTTGTTTTACTTAATTTCCCCCTGCTTGTTTCGTACACAACCTAACCCTATTCTTAAATTTCAGGTTTTGCTTAAATCATTTGGAATTTTAGTTTACTAGTTTTCTTACCACTATTTTCTGATTGTTGTATCTCTCCTATTCTGGATGTTCATTTCTTTTTTTCTGCTTTATTTGTATTTTGGCAGGAGGTGTTCCCTGAGTATTTTTCTCTTGGAAACTGATTCTTAAATTGTTTCTGAGTACTTGATGATCCAAAATATCATTTGTATACTTTTGTATGGAGATACACAGTCTAAAGTCCTTGAGGTGAAAACTTCTTCCTCTGAAGGAAGAGAAGGATTGCAAGACAGGTCTGTAGTGAGAGAATGTGGGGGAAGATAGATGGTAGAAGTAAGGTGGCAGAGACAGAAATGGACAATCATGTTTGGTATGGAGGCTCTCACAAGAGAGTTTGGGGTATTTTTTTTGTATTCTCTTTGGCACTAGGAAGCCACTTACAGCAAGCAGTATCAGTGCTACCATATTACCTTGGATTCCTTGATTATTTTGTGCTCTTTCACTCCAAACAGCCAGCACCAGTGTCTATGGTTAAGGACTCTTCATCTCCTGAGCCTGCTTTGGTTTTCTATAAATCAGGAAGGGTCTTGGAATGTTTGTTTCCCTGAAACAATCCTTAACCAATGGCTGACAGTGCAGGGGCATGAATACCCCAGCTGTCATGTCCCTAATGGGAGTGACTCTGAGGGACAACCAACACTGTCTCCAACTTCCTTGTGGAACTGAGCTAAAATTCCCATTCGTGGGGCTTACTTGATAATATATCCCTGTTTGGTTTCATTTTCTTTTCTGGTCAACTTTCCCACTCTCCCCAGATTTTCCTGAGAATACTTTCAAATAAATCAATTTCACATTAATTCTCATCACATAGTCTCAGGAACATAACTCAACATCTGGAAGGATCGATCTCTCTCTTTCCTCTTTTCTTTCCTACAGTGGCTCTCTTCAGTAGCACTGTGTGAGATAACAACACTTACCTCATCTCTGACAAACTAAAAATTTCCTGCTGTAGTAATTCCTCATAACCAAAAATTCTGTCTTCACTGAAGACTAGAAATGCTGCCCTCATCCCTCCTTTACTGAGTTTTCTCAGAGCTGATATTTTACCATTGGGGTATATATCTCAACAGAACTGACAGATACCAGGTTGTAGTGTCACTCTTATACCCATTGTGTGTGCCCCATGGTATAAGGGTTCCACAGAAGACATGCTTAGGAGTTTAATGAGAAAGCTCTTCTAGTTCATGAATACAGGCCTTTTCTCCTGCTGTTTTCCCATTCAGGCAAGGGAGCTGGGTCTCAAAGGCTTTCAAACCTCAAAAACCATAACTTTGACTATTTTGTTGATTCTAGTTTCTTGAACCAGACTTCTTCCTTCATAGTGGACTACCTTCAAGGTTTCAAATTCCCTCTTGGAATCTAGTCTCTATTCATCCTCCCCTTGCCTCCAGTTGCTTGACTTACCTATATTTGACTAGTTCCTGTCTTTGCACATTAAAAAGTATATCCATATGGCTAATAAATATTTGGGAAGGTTCCTAAATGTGTTAGTCACCATGACACAAATCCACAATGAAATATTACCACATACGCAGAAAAATCTCAAAAGTTAAAAAAAACCCACTAATTTTATATTTTGCTTAAATCCTCTTCACTTCCACAACAAGTGTTGGTGAGGTTTTAGAGTAACTAGAACTCTCATAAACTTCTTGCAGGAGTAAAAATTGATACAGCCACTTGGAAAAACTGTTTAATATTTTCTACTAAAGCTGAACACAGACTCAATCTATGACCCCCGAAATTCAACTCTTATAGACCCAATAGAAATGCATGCAGCTGTGTACCAAGAGCCATGTACTACATTTTTTTGTTGTAGCCTTATCTGTGATAGCTAAAGATTGCAAACAACCCATGTGTCCATCAGCAGTATATTAAACAATTTTTAACACTCATGTCATGAATTACTACATTGCAATAAGTGAACGTCTGCACACAACATGAATGAGTGTCACGAGCACGATAATAAGCAAAACAGCCCAGGTATCAAAGAATACATAATGTATAGTTTGGTTTGTATAAAGTCTTAAAGGTACACAACACATTTATAGTGTTGCAGAAAAGGGTAATTGTTACTTTTGGGAACAAGAGAGGAGGTGTTGACTGAGCAATGGTATGAAGGATTCATCTGCTGGGGGGCTAGCAAAATTTTATTTCATTACCCGGTTGTGAGTTTATAGATCTTTGTTTTCTAAAAATTATTGAGTTGTGCACACATGTTGCACCTTGTGTATGTATATTACATTCCATTATGATTTTAAGATAAAAGGAGAGAGAGACACCATCCTGGCAGCTGGGGGATGGGGACAAAAAGAAGGTAGTTAAGAAAATTAGTTTGGAAGTTATTATAGTAATTACAGTAATCTTGACAAAGAGCACTCATTAAGGATGTGTTGTGTGCTCTACACAACAGCCCCATAAGGGAGCATTTATCTACATTTTATAACTTAGAAAACTAAGATACAGGCTTATTAAGGACAGTGCTCAAGGTCACACAGGTATTTAGTGGTAAAAATGGAATTTGAAACTAAGCCAATCAGTTGGACCCTAGAACATGTACACTTACACATCAGATTATAAACTCTTGGGATACTGGTATTTGGAAAAGATAATTTTGGTATTGATGAGATGGATTGGTGAGAAGTGGTTAGATTAAGAATACGTTTTGCATTTGCTGCTGAATCTGCTATTTGGTGTTAGGGAGCAATAGGAATTACAGATAATGTCTATATTATTTTGTTAGCAATTAAGTGGATGATGTTGCTGACTTGTGACAAAATGAAGGTATTACAAGGGTATTAAGGGTAAAAAAAATTAAGAGTTCTAGTTGGGCCTTGCAAGTTTGAGATGTATATTAGACATCCAAGTACGTAGGTCAAATAGGCAACTGGATCTATAGGTCTTTAGAATCTATAGATCTGGAGGGAGAGCAGGCTGGAAATATAAATTCAGGAGTTATCAAATTATGGATGAATTTTAGGCCATAGGAGATGATGAAATTATGTAGGGAGAGGCTGAAAAGAAAAAGGAAGATAAAGGCAGGACTGAATCCTAAATTTAGGGGAAAGAAAAAGACTAGGATCCAGCAAATTTGTGAAAGAGAAGAAATCAGAAGAAAATTTCCCAGAATTGAAAAAGAACAGAAATGTTCAGACTGAAATACAAATTTTCAGACAGTACTAACCATAATGACTCTGTTAAAGAGACACCTAAACCCGTTTTTATGAAATTTCAAAACACAATAAATGAGAAGAACGTCCTCATAAATGGACCATGGAGAAGTTTAAACAAAAGTTGCCCACAAAGTAGTGAAATTAGACTTCTAACCAACAGCACTTCATACTCACAGAAAATAGCCAATACAGCAAATGTGATTGTAGAATGAAAACATTTTCAGACTCATCAAAATGTCTAGGTACCTCTTCATAGAAAGTTCCTTTTGGATATACTCCAGGAAAATAGCAAATAAAGAATAAAGATATAGGATGCAGGAAACAGAAGATCCAAACCAGAGAGCAGTGAGGGCAAGTGAATATTACCCTAGAAAGCAACTAATCCACATATGGAAAGAGAATTAAGACTCCAAGAGGAAGATCTTTGAAAGAGAAAGAAAGGGAAAACAAAATGACACATAATATTATTGTGAATCTAGAAATATTTGAGAATATGCTAAAGGAAATTGGTAAACTGTAAAGAAAATAAAATCCAGTTGAACTAATTCTGAGACCATTCTACTTTAGGTGGAGAACATACCACTGGAGGAAGAAATGGAGCCATAGATTATTAGCTAACTTGTTATTAACATGGCATAGTAAATTAATTTAGAATCAGCTGATAGATGAACCATGGAAGACTGTGCTAAGATTATAGAACAAATTATAAACAGTATCAACCAGCCATTATTAGAAGTGTGGATAGAGATGAGAGATGGAAGGAGGAAGAAAGAGAAGGAAAGAATGGGGACTTTAGTGTCCTGTTGACTTAAAAAGAATAAAACCAAGATATATTCTCTATAATTTATAGACCAAGAAATGAAATTTTAACTAGTGATGTTGTTATTGCAGAGGTGTTGAGAGGGAAAACTATAGTGATAAAACTATACATAGAGAGAAAGGTTTGAGGAAGTGGGGAGTGGTGTGAGTGAAATCCTCTCATAGCAGGAGGCCGACAGATAAATAGTGGAATAAATGTGCTAATTAAGTATTTGAAGGCCATGCTCAGGAAAACAAAAAGCAAGCAGTTAAAAGTGTGCCTCTGGGGATTAAGACTCTGTGGGTGGGGAGGCATGGAAAAGAGAATTATTGATTTTCTCTATAAGCCCTTCTGTTCTTTTTGCTTCCTAAACAATATTCACTTTTCTTTATGAAGCAAAGCAAATTAAATGAAAAATTAAATTATAAATAGGAAATTGTTATAAAATAAGGACATTGATTATGAAAATACTGATAAAAAAGTTAAAGAACCCACACAGGAAACCTGGAGTTTGTGTTTAAAAATACCACAATTGGAAGCCTAGACCCGTCTAGGATTTGAGCTGAAATCCTATAGGACTAATTTACAAAAGGCAATTTTAAGGAAAAAAAAAAAAGATTTTCTGAAAATGAAATGAGGATAGAAACATTGCAAAGTTGCAGATCAGAAATCAGGTATATTGGCACACCCCTCCCCAACCCATGTTCACTGCCAAAATTTACAAAACCTGTTATGATGACCTCAGAACCAATATTAAAAAAAAATTAAAACATGAAAGGCAAGAAAACACCTAAGAATTAATTGAACTAACTGAAGATTATGGATAAAAAGGAGATAATACATAGTAGGCGAAGTGTTTCTTAGGTCTTTATTGAAGAAGCAATTAAAGAGCTTCTCCGTCTTTTAATTTTTTTTTGAAGTAATTAGATGGAAAGAAATGGATCAAATAATGGCAAATAAGGAGGGAGAATTCAGAAAAAAAGATGAAATTATTTGGCACAAGCACCACCAGTCTCTTCTCCTGTACCCATGTGAAGATGATCTCAGAAAGTTCCTCTACGGTTTTCCAGGATAGCAGCTGGGATTGCTCTGTGATATGAGGCCTATGAGATAAGCAAACACAACTGAAAACACAAGATAAATAAATCACTTAGCTCCTGTTAAATTTCTTCAAGAATTAAACCAAAATGTAAGAGGTTTAAGAGACAGAACACTTCATTGCATTCTGCAGCACAAATAAATATTTTCTAAAAGAGGCAAGAAGAACTCAGAATTAGCGGAACCAAAGATACTTTAGCCAAGGAAGTTATTCAGTTACCTAGTTTCATCTGAGTTTACAAGACCACGATCCGTGGCTTAGTTCAAGTCAAACTTGAGATAGAGAAAGACATTAGTAACACATTACACAGAATTACAGAATTGAGGTTAAATGTTAAATGACGTGTCCAAGATGAGAAATAAAATTAATAGAAAATCTAACTCGATCTTAGGTGCCTGGTGTCCTACTCTAATCCCCTTACACTAAATAACATTAATGCCACAACATGTCAAATACATTCAAGAACCTAACACTAGAGGCTTTACTTTTAAGAAGCCAGTTGTGATAACTGGAAAATGACTGTACTAGGCACTGTTACTTTTACATACATCTTGACCCCTAAAGAGCTGGTGTCTTTTATAGTTTTCCTTCAGATGGTAGATACTACAGAATTAAAAGGTATGTCAGAGACTGGTAGGTATCCACTAGTGAACCTATGTCCTGAATTATCCAGAAAAGTCGTATTTCATGTCAGTTGTCACAGCACAATTAGTGTTGGCATCATGTTTCTTTCTTAATAGTGTCCTATGTTGGAAGATAATTCCTGCATTTCTGTACATACTATGAGTGAGGCAGTATAAATGTCCTTTGTTCTGGACTATCTTTTCAAGAATATTTATATAGTGAACAACCTTGGAAAATAGAGTTAGTTTTTCTCCAGAGAAAAAGGCAGTCATATACTACTGTTATAAAAGATTTGGATCCCTAAATTAAAAGTTTCTTTCCTGTAATGCCACCAACCGTGTGCATAGGCATCTATCTCCATTGTGCCTGTGGGACTTGGGGGCAAAGTAAACTGATGTAAATATGATGATACTCATGCTGCTTGCAGAGTAATAAACCTCCATTCTTCACATTACACATACCTAGTATTGCCACACAATTTAAGTATACAAGCACACAAGTTCAGAGCACTAGGAGTATGGGGAAATCTTTGCAATGAGTAAAAGTAAATGTATAATACCTGGTATCAATTATCCAGCTCCAGATGAAGACATGCACATAGAGACATAATTTGAGCCACAAGGTAAGTCTGAGAAATTGCAAGGGTGAAATGCACTCAGGGGAGGATGAATGATTTACACTAAAGTGATGCGGTCGGCAGCTTCTTTCAGTTCTCATTGTTATGTTCTAGAAGTCCAATTCACTGCCTTACTGAAATGGCTTCCTTAAGCAAGTAAAATTTGAAGAGGGATCTCAGAGAATTGAAATACCTTCCACAGCAAACGAGCAAGGGAAAACTGGCTAACAACTGACTTCATAAATCAAGCAGTATCTGTATGTAATACATTTCACAAAATGCTTATGGGTATAGTTGAGATACAATGATTTCAAGACGATGTTTGTTACCTAAAAGAACATGGAATTTTGTTTGTCTTCAATACCAACATTAAAAATACCAATACAATTTTGTAGCAGAGAAGGAAGTAGTTAGGCAGTTTCATGGAGAATATGGGACTTCAGGTATGCCTTGAAAAATAGAATGTTGGGAAGTAGAAATCTTGTTAATAGTTGAATATGACCAAATTATTCCTCATTTCATGGAAAGGTTTTAATAACAAGTGTTTTAATATTATTATTGTCTCCTTGGAATCTTTAGATCAGTGCAAGGTTGCTCTTAGGGCATGAAGCTTCCTGAAGATGAAATAGAAACTTTGATAGGGAGTACTGGATTTGAGACAGATAGTATTAAAAATTCTTAGGTGCCATATATAATACTGGAAAAGGAAAGATTCCTTTGGGTGGAGATTCCTTAGACATGTTTTTTGTTTGTTTGTTTGTTTGTTTGTTTGTTTGGAGCAAATGGGGGAGTTAGACAAGGTTTTAAAGGAATTGAGAATAAATGTGGCTCAAATAAACTCTCGGGCTAAGCTCTATGATATGGTTTGTCCCCACCCAAATCTCATCTTGAATTGTGGTTCCCATAATCGCCACATGTCATGGGAGGGCCTGTGGGAGGTAATTGAATCATAGAGGCAGTTACCCTTATGCTGTTCTTGTGATAGTGAGTGAGTTCTTCGGTGATCTGATGGTCTTATAAGGGGTTTTTCCTTCTTTTACTCGTTCTTCTCCTTCCTGCCTCCATGTGAAGAAGTATGTGTTTGCTTGCCCTTTTGCCATGATTGTAAGTTTCCTGAGGCCTCCTCAGCCATGTGGAACAGTGAGTCAATTAAATCTCTTTCCTTTATAAAGTACTCAGTCTCAGGCAGTTCTTTATTGCAGCATGAGAATAGACTAATACACTCTATCTTTGCTACTATTCATGTTTTTCAAAAGATATAGTAAAATACACCTAACATAAAATTTACCATCTTAATCACTCTTAAGAATACAGTTCAGTAGTATTATGTTCACAGTGTTGCTCAGCCAATATTCAAAACTTTGCTGTCTTGCAAATGTTACTGTATATCCTAAAACATAACTCTCTATTTTCCCCTCCTGTAAGCCCCTGGCAACCACTTGAGAACTTTCTGTTTCTATGAATCTGACTATTCCACATACCCCATATAAGTGAATAATGCAGTATTTGTGTTTTTGTGAGTGGCTTATTTCACATATTATCAAGGTGCATCCATGTAGCATGTATCATAATTTCCTTCATTTTTAAGGCTCAATAATATTCCACTGTATACATACATACCACAATTTGCTTATTCATCCATCGATGGACAGGAGGGTTGCTTTTAACTCTGGCTATTGTGAATAATGCTGCCATGTACATAGGTGTACAAAGATCTCTCTGGGACTTGACTTTCAATTATTTTAAATTTATACCTGTAAGTAGAATTGCTAGACCATATGGTAATTACAGGTTTAATTTTTATAGATACTGCCACACTGTTTTTTATAGCAACTGTACCATTTTTGTTTCCACCAACAGTTTATACAGTGTATAAGGATTTCAGTTTCTCCATATCCTTACTAACACTTCTTATATTTTCGATTATTTTTTTGTTTTTTTTTTTTTTTGTTTGTTTGTCAGTTTTAAATTTATTTATTATTATTATACTTGTTGTAGGGTACATGTGCATAACATGCAGGTTTGTTACATATGTATACTTGTGCCATAAGCTATCTGTTGCACCTATCAACTCTGTCATTTACATCAGGTATAATCCCCCAATGTAACCCCTCCCTCCCTCCCTCATATTAGGCCCTGTGTGTGATGTTCCTTCCTGAGTCCAAGTGATTTCATTGTTCAGCGTTCCCACCTATGAGTGAGAACATGCTGTGTTTGCTTTCTGTTCTTGTGATAGTTTGCTGCTAAGAATGATGGTTTCAGTTGCATCCATGTCCCTACAAAGGACTCCAAACTCATCCTTTGTATGGCTGCATAGTATTCCATGGTGTATATGTGTGCTTACATTTTCAATCCAATCTGTCACTGATGGACATTTGGGTTGATTCTAAGTCTTTGCTATTAGAATAGGTGCTGCAATAAATATACGTGTGCATGTGTCTTTATAGGCAGCATAATTTATAATCTCTTTGGGTATATCCCTGTAATGGGATGGTTGGGTCATATGGTATTTCTAGTTCTAGATCCTTGAGGAATTGCCATACTGTTTTTCCATTTACCCGCCTAAACCAACAAACCCTATCCCTCCACCTGTTGTTTCCTGACTTTTAATGATCGCCATTCTAACTGGTGTGAGATGGTATCTCATTGTGGTTTCCTTTTGATTTGCATTTGATGGCCAGTGATGATGAGCATTTTTTCATGTCTGTTGGCTGTATGAATGTCTTCTTTGAGAAATGTCTGTTCATGGACCCTTGCCCAGCCTTTTGGATGGGTTGTTTGTTTTTTCTGTAAATTTGTTGAGTTCTTTGTAGGTTCTGGATATTAGCCTTTTGTCAGATGAGAGTAGATTGCAAAAATTTTCTCCCATTCTGTAGGTTGCCTGTTCACCTTGATGGTAGTTTCTTTGCTGTGCAGAAGTTTTGCCTTTAATGAGATCCCATTTGTCAATTTTGGCTTTGCTGCCGTTGCTTTGTTGTTTTAGACATGAAGTCTTTTTGCCCATGCCTATGTCCTGAATGGTACTACCTAGGTTTTCTCTAGGATTTTATGGTATTAGGCTTTCAACATTTGGAGTCTCTAATCCATCTTGAATTAATTTTCGTATATGAGTAAGGAAAGGATCCAGTTTCAGCTTTCTACTTATGGCTAGCCAATTTTCCCAGCACCATTTATTAAATAGGGAATCCTTTTCCCCATTTCTTGTTTTCTCAGGTTTGTCAAAGATCAGATGGCTGTAGATGTGTGGTATTATTTCTGGAGGACTTGTTCTTGTCTCCATTGGTCTATATCTCTGTTTGGTACCAGTACCGTGCTGTTTTGGTTACTGTAGCCTTGTAGTATAGTTTGAAGTCAGTAGCGTGATGCCTCCAGCTGTCTCCTTTGACTTAGGATTGCCTTGGAGATGCGGGCTCTTTTTGGTTCCATATGAACTTTTAAAGCAGTTTTTTCCAATTCTCCTGTGGAAGAAACTCACGGTAGCTTGATGGGGATGGCATTGAATGTATAAATTACCTTGGCAGTATGGCCATTTTCACAATATTGATTCTTTTCCTATCCATGAGCATGGTATGTTCTTCCATTTGTTTGTGTCCTCTTTTTTCACTGAGCAGTGGTTTGTTCTCCTTAAGAGGTCTCGCACCTTTCTTGTAAGTTGATTCCTAGGTATTTTATTCTCTTTGAAGCAATTGTGAATGGAAGTTCATTCTGATTTGGCTCTGTGTTTGTCTGTTATTGGTGTATAAGAATGCTTGTGATTTTGCACATTAATTTTGTATCCTGAGATTCTTGTTGAAGTTAAGCTTATCAGCTTAAGGAGATTTTGGGCTGAGACAATGGGGTTTTCTAAATATACAATCATATCATCTGCAAACAGGGACACAATTTGACTTCTTTCTTTTTCCTAACTGAATACCCCTGATTTCTCTTTTGCCTAATTGCCCTAGCCAGAACTTCCAACACTATGTTGAATAGGAGTGGTGAGAGGGCATCCCTGTCTTGTGCCAGTTTTCAAAGGAATTTTCCAGTTTTTGCCCATTCAGTATGATATTGGCTGTGGGTTTTGCCCGCAAATACTCTATTATTTTGAGGTACGTTCCATCAATACCGAATTTATTGAGTGTTTTAGCATGAAGGGCTGCTGAATTTTGTCAAAAGCCTTTCTGCATCTATTGGAGATAACTGTGGTTCTGCCTTGGTTCTGTTTATATGCCGGATTATGTTTATTGATTTGCGAATGTTGAACCAGCCTTGCATCCCAGGGACAGCCCACTGATCATGGTGATAAGCTTTTGATGTGTTGTTGAATCCGGTTTGCCAGTCTTTATTGAGGATTTTTGCATCGATGTTCACTGTGATATTGGTCTAAAAATTCTTTTTGTTGTGTCTCTCTGCCAGGCTTTTGTATCAGGGATGATGTTGGCCTCATAAATGAGTTAGGAGGATTCTCTTTTCTTTATTGATTGGAATAGTTTCAGAAGGAATGGTACCAACTCCTCCTTATACCTCTGGTAGAATCTAGCTGTGAATCCATCTGGTCCTGACTTTTGGTTGTGGGTAGGCTATTAATTATTGCCTCAATTTCAGAGGCTACTATTGGTCTATTCAGGGATTCAACTTCTTCCTGGCCTTGAAGAGTGTAAGTGTCCAGAAAATTATCCATTTCTTCTAGGTTTTCCAGTTTATTCATGTAGAGGTGTTTATAGTATTCCTCTGATGGTAGTTTGTATTTCTGTGGGGTCGGTGGTGATATCCCCTTATCATTTTGTGTAATTGTGTCGATTTGATTCTTCTCTTTTCTTTCTTATTAGTCTTGCTAGTGTGGTCTGTCAATTTTGTTGATCTTTCAAAACCAACTCCTGGATTCATTGATTTTGAGGGTTTTTGTGTCTCTATCTCCTTCAGTTCTGCTCTGATCTTAGTTATTTCTTTGCCCCTCTCTGCTTAGCTTTGGAATGTGTTTGCTCTTGCTTCCTCTAGTTCTTTTAATTAAGTGTATGTTAGAGTGTCAATTTTTGATCTTTCCCTGCTTTCTCTGTGGGCATTTAGTGCTATAAATTTCCCCTCTACACACTGCTTTAAATGTGTCCCAGAGATTCTGGTATGTTGTATCTTTTGTTCACATTTTGTCTCAAAGAACATCTTTATTTCTGTCTTCATTTCTGTTATGTACCCAGTAGCCGGTTCAGGACAGGTTGTTCAGTTTCCATGTAGCTGAGCGGTTTTGATTGAGTTTCTTAGTCCTGAGTTCTAGCTTGATTGCACTGTGGTCTGAGAGACAGTTTGCTTAAGTAATTTCGCCTGTACATTTGCTGAGGAGTGCTTTACTTCCAATTATATGGCCTCACTCTTGGAGTAAGTGTGATGTGGTGCTGAGAAGAATGTATATTCCTGCTGATTTGGGGTGGAGAGAGTTCTATAGATGTCTATTAGGTCTGCTTGCTGCAGAGATGAGTTCACCCTGGATATCCTTGTTAACTTTCTGTCTCGTTGATCTGTCTAATGCTGACAGTGGAGGTTGAAGTCTCCCATTATTTTCATTGCTGGGAGTCTAAGTCTCTTTTGTAAGTCTCAAGGACTTGCTTTGTGAATCTGTGCTCCTTCTCATTGGGTGCATATATATTTAGGATAGTTAGCCTTCCTGTTGAATTATCCCTTTACCATTATGTAATGGCCTTCTTTAATTTCTTTGATCTTTTGATGGTTTAAAAGTCTGTTTTATCAGAGACTAGGATTGCAACCCCCTGCTTTTTTTTGTTCTCCATTTGCTTGGTAAATCTTCCTCCATCCCTTTATTTTGAGCCTATGTATGTCTCTCTGTAGAGATGGGTCTCCTGAATACAGCAGACTGATGGTCTTGACTCTTTATCCAGTTTGCCAGTCTGTGTCTTTTCACTGGAGCATTTTAGTCCATTTACATTTAAGTGGTTAAGATTGTTATGTGTGAACTTGATCCTGCCATTATGATATTAACTGAAGTTATTTTGCTCGTTAGTTGATGCAGTTTCTTCCCTAGCCTCGATGGTATCTCTTTACATTTTGGCATGTTTTTGCAAATGGCTGGCACCGGGTTGTTCCTTTCCATGTTGAGTGCTTCCTTCAGGGGGTCTCTTGTAAGGCAGGCCTAGTGGTGACAAAAATCTCTACATTTGCTGGTCTGTAAAGGATTTTATTTTCCTTCACTTATGAAACTTAGTTTGGCTGAATATGAAATTCGGGGTTTAAAATTCTTTCTTTAAGAATGTTGAATATTGGCCCCCACTCTCTTCTGGCTTGTAGAGTTTCTGCCGAGGATCTACAGAGTCTGGCTGGACTTCCCTTTGTGGGTAACCCTGACCTTTCTCTCTACGTCTTTAAGATTTTTCGTTCATTTCCCAACTTTGGTGAATCTGGCAATTATGTGTCTGAGTTGCTCTCTCGAGGAGTATCTTGTATGCTTCTCTGTATTTCCTGATTTGAATGTTGGCCTGCCCTACTGGGTTAGTTCTCCTGATGTATATCCTGAAGAGTGTTTTCCAACTTGGTTCCATTTTCCCTCATACTTTCAGTACCAATCACACGTAGACGGTCTTTTACATAATCCCATACTCTCTTGCAGGCTTTGTTCATTTCTTTTTCTTTCTTTTTCTTTGGTTTCTTCTCTCGCTTCATTTCATTCATTTGATCCTCAATCACATACTCTTTTCTTCCAGTTGATCGAAGTCGGTTACTGAAGTTTGTGCATTTGTCAATGATTTCGTGGTCATGGTTTTCATCTCTTTCATTTCTGTTTAGACCTTCTCTACTAATTACTCTAGTCAGCCAATTCTTCCAATTTTTCAAGATTTTAGTTTCTTTATGCTTGCACGAATTCTCCTTTAGTCAGAGAAATTTGATGGACTGAAGCCTTTCTTTCTCTTATCTCAAAGTCATTCTCCGGCCCAGCTTTGATCCGCTAAGCCATGGCGAGCTGTCTCCTTTGCCGGGGAGATGCTTCTATTTTTGAATTTCCAGCTTTTTCTGCCCTGCTTTTTCCCCATCTTGTGGTTTTATCTGCCTCTGGTCTTTGATGATGCTGGATGTACTGATGGGGTTTTGGTGTAGGTGTCCTTCCTGTTTGATAGTTTTCTAACAGCTGCACCTCAGCTGTAGTCTGTTGGAGATTGCTTGAGTCCACTCTGTGACCCTTCTGTTTGCCTGGGTATCAGCAGCAGAGGCTGCAGAAGATAGAATATTTCTGGAACAGCGAGTGTACCTGTCTACTCTGCTTTTGGAAGCTTCCTCTCAGGGGTGTACTCCACCTCAGAGGTGTGTGGGTGTCAGACTGCCCCTAGTGGGGATGTCTCCCAGTTAGGGCTACTCAGGGTCAGGGACCCACTTGAGCAGGCAGTCTGGGTCCGTTCTCAGATCTCAGCCTGTGCTGGGAGATCCACTGCCTTCAAAGCTGTCACACAGACAGAGTCAAGCATGGCCTGCAGAGGTTTCTGCTGCTTTGTTGTTGCTATTGTTGTTGTTGTTGTGTAGCTGTGCCCGTTCCCAGAGGTGGAGCTCCACAGAGACAGGCAGGTTTTCTTGAGCTGCTGTGAGCTCCACCCAGCTGGAGCTTCCCAGCCTTGTTTACCTACTAAGCCTCAGCACTTCCATGGCTTCTCCCCCAGCCCGCCAAGGCCTTGGGTCAGGTAGATCACAGACTGCTGTGCTAGCAATGAGGAGGCTCCGTGGGCGTGGGACCCTCCCAGCCAGGTGTGGGATATGACCTGGTGTGCTCTGTTTGCTTAAAAGCGCAATATTGGGGTGGGATACCCGATTTTCCAGGTGTTGTGTCTCAGTTCCCTGGCTAGAAAAAAGGGATTCCTTCCCCTTGCGCTTCCCAGGTGAGGCGACAGTTCTCACTCTGTTTCAGTTTCCCCGCTGGTCGGTTGCAGCAGTTGACTTTCAGCACCAATGGTCCAGCACTCCCCAGTGAGATGAACCCAGTACTCGCTTGAAAATGAAATCACCGTCTTTCAGTCGCTGGCGCTTGGAGTTGGAGATCGAGTTCCTTATTCGGCCATCTTGTTTCGCCCTCGATTTTTATAGTAGCCATTGTAATAAGTGTAAAGTTATATATCATTGCATTACTCTAATGATTACTGATGTTGAGCATCTCTTCATATGCTTGCTGGCTATTTGTGTATCTTTTTCAGATAACTATCTATCAGAATCCTTAGGTCATTTTTTAATCAGTTTTTTTTTATTATTATTTTGTTGTTGAGTTGTAGGAGTTCTTCATGCGTGCCCGGATACTGACCTCTTCTCTTATATATTATTTGTAAATATTGTTTTCTTTCCATAGGTTGCCATTTGACTCTTGATTATGTCCTTTGATGCACAGAAGTTTTGAATTTTAATGCAGCAGCCACAAAATTTTACTTTTATTATTACTATACTTTAAGTACTAGGGTACACATGTGCATACGTGCAGGTTTGTTACATATGTACACTTGTGCCATGTTGGTGTAGTTGCACCTATCAACTCGTCAGCACCCATGAACTCACTTCATTTACATCAGGTATCCCTCCCAATACAATCCCTCCCTCTCCTGCCTCCTCTATGATAGGCCCCGTGTGTGATGTTCCCTTCCCGAGTCCAAGTGATCTCATTGTTCAGTTCCCACCATGAGGTCACGGTGTTTGGTTTTCTGTTCTTGTGATAGTTTCCTGAGAATGATGGTTTCCAGCTGCATCCATGTCCCTACAAAGGACACACAAACTCAACCTTTGCAATGGTCCAGTCGTATATGTGCCACGTTTTCTTAATCCAGTCTGTCACTGATGGACATTTAAGGACTCCCAAGTCTTTGCTATTGTGAATAGTGCCAAGAATGAACATATGCAAGCCCCTAGCAGCATAATTCTATAATCCTTTGGGCATATCCCCTGAAAGTAATGGGATGGCCATATGGTATTTCTAGTTCTAGATCCTTGAGGAATTGCCATACTGTTTTCCATAATGGTTGAACTAGTTTACAATCCCACCAACAGTGTAAAAAGTGTTCCTATTTCTCCACATTCTCTCCTGGAAACCCTGTTGTTTCTGACTTTTTAATGATTGACATTCTAACTGGGTGTGAGGTGGTATCTCATTGTGGCTTTGATTTGCATTTCATGTTAATATGAGCATTTTTTCATGCCCGTACGTATGCATGTCTTTGAGAAATGTCTGTTCATATCCTTTGCCCAATTTTTTGATGGGGTTGTCGTTTTTTCTAAAATTTCACGGGAGCCCTTTGCAGGCCCGACACAGCCCTACCGATGAGTAGATTGCAAAATTTTTCTCCATCAGCTGCCTGTTCACTCTGGATAGTTTCTTTTTTGCTGTGCAGAAGCTCTTTAGTTACCATCCCCAGCCCAACTTGCTTTTGCTGTTAAGTTGGTGTTTTAGACATGAAGTCCTTGCCCATGCCTATGTCCTGAATGGTATTACTCTAGGTTTTCTTTCTAGAGTTTTTATTGTATTAGGTCTAATATTTAAGTCTCTAATCCATCTTGAATTAATTTTCGTATAAGGAGTAAGGAAAGGATCCAGTTTTCAGCTTTCTAACTTATGGCTAGAGTAATACGTAACTGAACGAAGTAATAACAA